>NC_048570.1:75682937-75912937 GCF_013265735.2 Oncorhynchus mykiss | reverse complement strand
CAGAGATGTATTCCTCCTGGTCTACAGAGATGTATTCCTCCTGGTCTACAGAGATGTATTCCTCCTGGTCTACAGAGATGTATTCCTCCTGGTCTACAGAGATGTATTCCTCCTGGTCTACAGAGATGTATTCCTCCTGGTCTACAGAGATGTATTCCTCCTGGTCTACAGAGATGTATTCCTCCTGGTCTACATAGATGTATTCCTCCTGGTCTGCAGTCTTTAGGGACTCGTTTTAATTAGTCTGTTTGGATTTAATATTCAAAACTATGAGGTTGCACAGTGTGACTGACTGGGTTTGAATCCAGGTCTCCTTTCACCACAAGACTGTGTTATTAAAGCTGCGTTAGGAGGCTGTTTCTCTGGGTTGTGTGTGTTTGTGTGTGGCCACCTCTCACCCTCCACTCCACTCTGGTCTCCATGATCAATATGGTGAGCTAGTGGTTATCACCAGTCACTGGGACACTGAGACCCACACCAAACCACCCTGGCCTTTTAGAGCCCAGGCTCTGTCTCTCTGTCTCCCAGCACCAGGCGACAGCTGAACCTTCCATCTGTCTCTGATTAATGTGTTGGACGTCCATTTTTACACCAGTACAATGCCCCTGTATGAATTTGATCAGTGTACAGTGACAAATGGCCATTCTCTTCCTGCTAAGAGCCTTCATTGTTTCAGCCCAGTAGCGCTTGCCACTACGTCACTGCCCTGGCAGAGCTGGTCACAATCAGTTGTTCAGAAATACAGTATGTATAAATGTGGCTCTAGCTGCTCAGTGACATGATTGTCTGTAGACAATTGATCAACAAATGTTTATTTGTCAATGAATACTAGGTACACATATAACATGTTACCATTCAATTTGAGTAAATAATCTTTATACTAAGCTTTGTTTGTATTGTTTGTATTGGTGTTGGTCATAAACCCTATTCATACACACTGTTCTGCAGGAGGTTTGTGTGTTGATTGTTCTTAGCACTCTCCTGATGTTTGTACAAACAAACTATAAATAGAGCGAGAGAGAGAGATGGAGAGCGCGAGAGAGAGAGATGAAGAGCTAGAGAGAGAGAGATGGAGAGCTAGAGAGAGAGAGATGGAGAGCGCGAGAGAGAGAGATGAAGAGCTAGAGATAGAGAGATGGAGAGCTAGAGAGAGAGAGATGGAGAGCTAGAGAGAGCGAGATGGAGAGAGAGAGATGGATAGCTAGAGAGAGGGAGATGGAGAGCTAGAGCGAGAGAGGGAGATAGAGAGCTAGAGAGAGAGAAATGGAGAGCTAGAGAGAGAGAGATGGAGAGCTAGAGAGAGAGAGATAGAGAGCTAGAGAGAGAGATGGAGAGCTAGAGAGAACGAGATGGAGAGCTAGAGAGAGAGAGAGATGGAGAGAGAGAGAGACGTTCCGCTGTAATAGTGAAGGTGTAAACTTGGCAGTAGAAAATCTTAACAGTAGATTTGACCTCTCAGCTTCCCTATCAAATCTAAAAATCTCAAATAGAAAACCGAAGAAAATTAACAATAATGACAAAGGGTTTGATGAAGAATGCAAAAATCTAAGAAAGAAATTGAGAAACCTGTCCAACCAAAAACATAGAGACCTGGAAAACCTGAGTCTACGCCTTCACTATGGTGAATCACTAAAACAATACAGAAATACACTACGGAAAAAGAAGGAACAGCATGTCAGAAATCAGCTCAATGCAATTGAAGAATCCATAGACTCTAACCACCTCTGGGAAAATTGGAAAACACTAAACAAACAACAACACGAAGAATTATCTATCCAAAATGGAGATGTATGGGTAAACCACTTCTCCAATCTTTTTGGCTCTATAACAAAGAATAAAGAGCAAAAACATATACATGATCAAATACAGATCTTAGAATCATCTATTAAAGACTACCAGAACCCACTGGATTCTCCAATTACATTGAATGAGTTACAGGACAAAATAAAAACCCTCCAACCCAAAAAGGCCTGTGGTGTTGATGGTATCCTCAATGAAATGATCAAATATACAGACAACAAATTCCAATTGGCTATACTAAAACTCTTTAACATCATACTTAGCTCTGGCATCTTCCCCAATATTTGGAACCAAGGACTGATCACCCCAATCCACAAAAGTGGAGACAAATTTGACCCCAATAACTACCGTGGAATATGTGTCAACAGTAACCTTGGGAAAATCCTCTGCATTATTATTAACAGCAGACTCGTACATTTCCTCAATGAAAACAATGTACTGAGCAAATGTCAAATTGGCTTTTTACCAAATTACCGTACAACAGACCATGTATTCACCCTGCACACCCTAATTGACAACCAAACAAACCAAAACAAAGGCAAAGTCTTCTCATGCTTTGTTGATTTCAAAAAAGCCTTCGACTCAATCTGGCATGAGGGTCTGCTATACAAACTGATGGAAAGTGGTGTTGGGGGTAAAACATACGACATTATAAAATCCATGTACACAAACAACAAGTGTGCGGTTAAAATTGGCAAAAAACACACACATTTCTTCACACAGGGTCGTGGGGTTAGACAGGGATGCAGCTTAAGCCCCACCCTCTTCAACATATCTATCAACGAATTGGCGCGGGCACTAGAAAAGTCGGCAGCACCCGGCCTCCCCCTGCTAGAATCCGAAGTCAAATGTCTGCTGTTTGCCGATGATCTGGTGCTTCTGTCACCAACCAAGGAGGGCCTACAGCAGCACCTAGATCTTATGCACAGATTCTGTCAGACCTGGGCCCTGACAGTAAATCTCAGTAAGACCAAAATAATGGTGTTCCAAAAAAGGTCCAGTCACCAGGACCACAAATACAAATTCCATCTAGACACTGTTGCCCTAGAGCATACAAAAAACTATACATACCTTGGCCTAAACATCAGCGCCACAGGTAACTTCCACAAAGCTGTGAACGATCTGAGAGACAAGGCAAGAAGGGCATTCTATGCCATCAAAAGAAACATAAATTTCAAGATACCAATTAGGATTTGGCTAAAAATACTTGAATCAGTCATAGAGCCCATTGCCCTTTATGGTTGTGAGGTCTGGGGTCCGCTCACCAACCAAGACTTCACAAAATGGGACAAACACCAAATTGAGACTCTGCACGCAGAATTCTGCAAAAATATCCTCCGTGTACAACGTAGAACACCAAATAATGCATGCAGAGCAGAATTAGGCCGATACCCACTAATTATCAAAATCCAGAAAAGAGCCGTTAAATTCTACAACCACCTAAAAGGAAGCGATTCACAAACCTTCCATAACAAAGCCATCACCTACAGAGAGATGAACCTGGAGAAGAGTCCCCTAAGCAAGCTGGTCCTGGGGCTCTGTTCACAAACACAAACACACCCTACAGAGCCCCAGGACAACAGCACAATTAGACCCAACCAAATCATGAGAAAACAAAAAGATAATTACTTGACACATTGGAAAGAATTAACAAAAAAACAGAGCAAACTAGAATGCTATCTGGCCCTAAACAGAGAGTACACAGCGGCAGAATACCTGACCACTGTGACTGACCCAAAATTAAGGAAAGCTTTGACTATGTACAGGCTCAGTGAGCATAGCCTTGCTATTGAGAAAGGCCGCCGTAGGCAGACATGGCTCTCAAGAGAAGACAGGCTATGTGCTCACTGCCCACAAAATGAGGTGGAAACTGAGCTGCACTTCCTAACCTCCTGCCCAATGTATGACCATATTAGAGAGACATATTTCCCTCAGATTACACAGATCCACAAAGAATTCGAAAACAAATCCAAATTTGAAAAACTCCCATATCTACTGGGTGAAATTCCACAGTGTGCCATCACAGCAGCAAGATTTGTGACCTGTTGCCACGAGAAAAGGGCAACCAGTGAAGAACACACACCATTGTAAATACAACCCATATTTATGCTTATTTATTTTATCTTGTGTCCTTTAACCATTTGTACATTGTTAAAACACTGTGTATATATATATATATATAATATGACATTTGTAATGTCTTTACTGTTTTGAAACCTCTGTATGTGTAATGTTTACTGTTAATTTTTGTTGTTTTTCACTTTATATATTAACTTTGTATGTTGTCTACCTCACTTGCTTTGGCAATGTTAACACATGTTTCCCATGCCAATAAAGCCCTTGAATTGAATTGAATTGAATTGAGAGAGAGACTGATGGAGAGCGCGAGAGAGAGAGATGAAGAGCTAGAGAGAGAGAGATGGAGAGCTAGAGAGAGAGAGATGGAGAGCGCGCGAGAGAGAGATGAAGAGCTAGAGATAGAGAGATGGAGAGCTAGAGAGAGAGAGATGGAGAGCTAGAGAGAGCGAGATGGAGAGAGAGAGATGGATAGCTAGAGAGAGGGAGATGGAGAGCTAGAGCGAGAGAGGGAGATAGAGAGCAAGAGAGAGAGAAATGGAGAGCTAAAGAGAGAGAGATGGAGAGCTAGAGAGAGAGAAATGGAGAGCTAAAGAGAGAGAGATGGAGAGCTAGAGAGAGAGAGATAGAGAGCTAGAGAGAGAGAGATAGAGAGCTAGAGAGAGATGGAGAGCTAGAGAGAGAGAGAGAGAGAGAGAGAGCTAGAGAGAGAGAAATGGAGAGCTAGAGAGAGAGAGAGATGGAGAGCTAGATATCTTTTTGGCTCTATAACAAAGAATAAAGAGCAAAAACATATACATGATCAAATACAGATCTTAGAATCAACTATTAAAGACTACCAGAACCCACTGGATTCTCCAATTACATTGAATGAGTTACAGGACAAAATAAAAACCCTCCAACCCAAAAAGGCCTGTGGTGTTGATGGTATCCTCAATGAAATGATCAAATATACAGACAACAAATTCCAATTGGCTATACTAAAACTCTTTAACATCATACTTAGCTCTGGCATCTTCCCCAATATTTGGAACCAAGGACTGATCACCCCAATCCACAAAAGTGGAGACAAATTTGACCCCAATAACTACCGTGGAATATGTGTCAACAGTAACCTTGGGAAAATCCTCTGCATTATTATTAACAGCAGACTCGTACATTTCCTCAATGAAAACAATGTACTGAGCAAATGTCAAATTGGCTTTTTACCAAATTACCGTACAACAGACCATGTATTCACCCTGCACACCCTAATTGACAACCAAACAAACCAAAACAAAGGCAAAGTCTTCTCATGCTTTGTTGATTTCAAAAAAGCCTTCGACTCAATCTGGCATGAGGGTCTGCTATACAAACTGATGGAAAGTGGTGTTGAGGGTAAAACATACGACATTATAAAATCCATGTACACAAACAACAAGTGTGCGGTTAAAATTGGCAAAAAACACACACATTTCTTCACACAGGGTCGTGGGGTTAGACAGGGATGCAGCTTAAGCCCCACCCTCTTCAACATATCTATCAACGAATTGGCGCGGGCACTAGAAAAGTCGGCAGCACCCGGCCTCCCCCTGCTAGAATCCGAAGTCAAATGTCTGCTGTTTGCCGATGATCTGGTGCTTCTGTCACCAACCAAGGAGGGCCTACAGCAGCACCTAGATCTTATGCACAGATTCTGTCAGACCTGGGCCCTGACAGTAAATCTCAGTAAGACCAAAATAATGGTGTTCCAAAAAAGGTCCAGTCACCAGGACCACAAATACAAATTCCATCTAGACACTGTTGCCCTAGAGCATACAAAAAACTATACATACCTTGGCCTAAACATCAGCGCCACAGGTAACTTCCACAAAGCTGTGAACGATCTGAGAGACAAGGCAAGAAGGGCATTCTATGCCATCAAAAGAAACATAAATTTCAAGATACCAATTAGGATTTGGCTAAAAATACTTGAATCAGTCATAGAGCCCATTGCCCTTTATGGTTGTGAGGTCTGGGGTCCGCTCACCAACCAAGACTTCACAAAATGGGACAAACACCAAATTGAGACTCTGCACGCAGAATTCTGCAAAAATATCCTCCGTGTACAACGTAGAACACCAAATAATGCATGCAGAGCAGAATTAGGCCGATACCCACTAATTATCAAAATCCAGAAAAGAGCCGTTAAATTCTACAACCACCTAAAAGGAAGCGATTCACAAACCTTCCATAACAAAGCCATCACCTACAGAGAGATGAACCTGGAGAAGAGTCCCCTAAGCAAGCTGGTCCTGGGGCTCTGTTCACAAACACAAACACACCCTACAGAGCCCCAGGACAACAGCACAATTAGACCCAACCAAATCATGAGAAAACAAAAAGATAATTACTTGACACATTGGAAAGAATTAACAAAAAAACAGAGCAAACTAGAATGCTATCTGGCCCTAAACAGAGAGTACACAGCGGCAGAATACCTGACCACTGTGACTGACCCAAAATTAAGGAAAGCTTTGACTATGTACAGGCTCAGTGAGCATAGCCTTGCTATTGAGAAAGGCCGCCGTAGGCAGACATGGCTCTCAAGAGAAGACAGGCTATGTGCTCACTGCCCACAAAATGAGGTGGAAACTGAGCTGCACTTCCTAACCTCCTGCCCAATGTATGACCATATTAGAGAGACATATTTCCCTCAGATTACACAGATCCACAAAGAATTCGAAAACAAATCCAAATTTGAAAAACTCCCATATCTACTGGGTGAAATTCCACAGTGTGCCATCACAGCAGCAAGATTTGTGACCTGTTGCCACGAGAAAAGGGCAACCAGTGAAGAACACACACCATTGTAAATACAACCCATATTTATGCTTATTTATTTTATCTTGTGTCCTTTAACCATTTGTACATTGTTAAAACACTGTGTATATATATATATATATAATATGACATTTGTAATGTCTTTACTGTTTTGAAACCTCTGTATGTGTAATGTTTACTGTTAATTTTTGTTGTTTTTCACTTTATATATTAACTTTGTATGTTGTCTACCTCACTTGCTTTGGCAATGTTAACACATGTTTCCCATGCCAATAAAGCCCTTGAATTGAATTGAATTGAATTGAGAGAGAGACTGATGGAGAGCGCGAGAGAGAGAGATGAAGAGCTAGAGAGAGAGAGATGGAGAGCTAGAGAGAGAGAGATGGAGAGCGCGCGAGAGAGAGATGAAGAGCTAGAGATAGAGAGATGGAGAGCTAGAGAGAGAGAGATGGAGAGCTAGAGAGAGCGAGATGGAGAGAGAGAGATGGATAGCTAGAGAGAGGGAGATGGAGAGCTAGAGCGAGAGAGGGAGATAGAGAGCAAGAGAGAGAGAAATGGAGAGCTAAAGAGAGAGAGATGGAGAGCTAGAGAGAGAGAAATGGAGAGCTAAAGAGAGAGAGATGGAGAGCTAGAGAGAGAGAGATAGAGAGCTAGAGAGAGAGATAGAGAGCTAGAGAGAGATGGAGAGCTAGAGAGAGAGAGAGAGAGAGAGAGAGCTAGAGAGAGAGAAATGGAGAGCTAGAGAGAGAGAGAGATGGAGAGCTAGATATCTTTTTGGCTCTATAACAAAGAATAAAGAGCAAAAACATATACATGATCAAATACAGATCTTAGAATCAACTATTAAAGACTACCAGAACCCACTGGATTCTCCAATTACATTGAATGAGTTACAGGACAAAATAAAAACCCTCCAACCCAAAAAGGCCTGTGGTGTTGATGGTATCCTCAATGAAATGATCAAATATACAGACAACAAATTCCAATTGGCTATACTAAAACTCTTTAACATCATACTTAGCTCTGGCATCTTCCCCAATATTTGGAACCAAGGACTGATCACCCCAATCCACAAAAGTGGAGACAAATTTGACCCCAATAACTACCGTGGAATATGTGTCAACAGTAACCTTGGGAAAATCCTCTGCATTATTATTAACAGCAGACTCGTACATTTCCTCAATGAAAACAATGTACTGAGCAAATGTCAAATTGGCTTTTTACCAAATTACCGTACAACAGACCATGTATTCACCCTGCACACCCTAATTGACAACCAAACAAACCAAAACAAAGGCAAAGTCTTCTCATGCTTTGTTGATTTCAAAAAAGCCTTCGACTCAATCTGGCATGAGGGTCTGCTATACAAACTGATGGAAAGTGGTGTTGGGGGTAAAACATACGACATTATAAAATCCATGTACACAAACAACAAGTGTGCGGTTAAAATTGGCAAAAAACACACACATTTCTTCACACAGGGTCGTGGGGTTAGACAGGGATGCAGCTTAAGCCCCACCCTCTTCAACATATATTTTAACGAATTGGCGCGGGCACTAGAAAAGTCTGCAGCACCCGGCCTCCCCCTGCTAGAATCCGAAGTCAAATGTATGCTGTTTGCTGATGATCTGGTGCTTCTGTCACCAACCAAGGAGGGCCTACAGCAGCACCTACAGTGCCTTGCGAAAGTATTTGGCCCCCTTGAACTTTGCGACCTTTTGCCACATTTCAGGCTTCAAACATAAAGATATAAAACTGTATTTTTTTGTGAAGAATCAACAACAAGTGGGACACAATCATGAAGTGAAACGACATTTATTGGATATTTCAAACTTTTTTAACAAATCAAAAACTGAAAAATTGGGCGTGCAAAATTATTCAGCCCCTTTACTTTCAGTGCAGCAAACTCTCTCCAGAAGTTCAGTGAGGATCTCTGAATGATCCAATGTTGACCTAAATGACTAATGATGATAAATACAATCCACTTGTGTGTAATCAAGTCTCTGTATAAATGCACCTGCACTGTGATAGTCTCAGAGGTCCGTCAAAAGCGCAGAGAGCATCATGAAGAACAAGGAACACACCAGGCAGGCCCGAGATACTGTTGTGAAGAAGTTTAAAGCCGGATTTGGATACAAAAAGATTTCCCAAGCTTTAAACATCCCAAGGAGCACTGTGCAAACGATAATATTGAAATGGAAGGAGTTTCAGACCACTGCAAATCTACCAAGACCTGGCCGTCCCTCTAAACTTTCAGCTCATACAAGGAGAAGACTGATCAGAGATGCAGCCAAGAGGCTCATGATCACTCTGGATGAACTGCAGAGATCTACAGCTGAGGTGGGAGACTCTGTCCATAGGACAACAATCAGTCGTATATTGCACAAATCTGGCCTTTATGGAAGAGTGGCAAGAAGAAAGCCATTTCTTAAAGATATCCATAAAAAGTCTTGTTTAAAGTTTGCCACAAGCCACCTGGGAGACACACCAAACATGTGGAAGAAGGTGCTCTGGTCAGATGAAACCAAAATTGAACTTTTTGGAAACAATGCAAAACGTTATGTTTGGCGTAAAAGCAACACAGCTGAACACACCATCCCCACTGTCAAACATGGTGGTGGCAGCATCATGGTTTGGGCCTGCTTTTCTTCAGCAGGGACAGGGAAGATGGTTAAAATTGATGGGAAGATGGATGGAGCCAAATACAGGACCATTCTGGAAGAAAACCTGATGGAGTCTGCAAAAGACCTGAGACTGCGACAGAGATTTGTCTTCCAACAAGACAATGATCCAAAACATAAAGCAAAATCTACAATGGAATGGTTCAAAAATAAACATATCCAGGTGTTAGAATGGCCAAGTCAAAGTCCAGACCTGAATCCAATCGAGAATCTGTGGAAAGAACTGAAAACTGCTGTTCACAAATGCTCTCCATCCAACCTCACTGAGCTCGAGCTGTTTTGCAAGGAGGAATGGGAAAAAATGTCAGTCTCTCGATGTGCAAAACTGATAGAGACATACCCCAAGCGACTTACAGCTGTAATCGCAGTAAAAGGTGGCGCTACAAAGTATTAACTTAAGGGGGCTGAATAATTTTGCACGCCCAATATTTCAGTTTTTGATTTGTTAAAAAAGTTTGAAATATCCAATTAATGTCGTTCCACTTCATGATTGTGTCCCACTTGTTGTTGATTCTTCACAAAAAAATACAGTTTTATATCTTTATGTTTGAAGCCTGAAATGTGGCAAAAGGTCGCAAAGTTCAAGGGGGCCGAATACTTTCGCAAGGCACTGTAATATGACATTTGTAATGTCTTTATTCTTTTGAAACTTCTGTGAGTGTAATGTTCACTGTTAATTTGTATTGTTTATTCCACTTTTGTATATTATCTACCTCATCTGCTTTGGCAATTTTAACTTATGTTTACCATGCAAATAAAGCCCCTTGGATTGAATTTAATTGAATTGAGATGGAGAGCTAGAGAGAGAGAGAGAGAGAGATGGAGAGATAGAGAGATTGAGAGCTAGAGAGAGAGAGATGGAGAGCTAGAGAGAGTTTGAGTTTTAAATCATCTTTTTTGGGTCTGGGGGCCCACCACACAATACATACTCATACAAAACCACAGTTACACATCAATTAAAAACACAACTCCAATTCCTCCTCCACAGTAACTAAACACAACAGCCTCTGAATACCACATATACTCAAAAAAGATCAATATTGTTGACAAATTTATAATAGGCAAACTCAACCCTTAGTCTCGCTGCCAACATTCCCTCCAGCATTCCCACCACATCCACAGACCCCTGTCCCCGAATACTGTTCTTTCGGGTCTTCCATATCGCTAATTTTGCTGCCCCTAACACAAAATTAAGCAACACAACTACACCCTTTTGACTGAACCTGTACTTTGGCCCAAATATATACAGTTGGGAAGAGAAAACCTCTCCCAACGTTGAGAACCAATCAGTGATCAGTTCAATCATCCCGACCAACCTGGGACACAGTAGGCACCTGGACCAAGCACACCCGCCCACCTCGTCGATTTTACCCCTTCCAGGGAAGAGGCATGGGACACCTTTACACATATTCTGTACATGGCCTTCTTTCCCACCTCCTTGAACTCCCCCAGCTCCGGGGTATCGAAGGAAAGCAGCATCCCCACGTCCTCCTCGAATGGCCCCATCGCAGCACTAACAATCAGTGCATGGGAACACATAATCCAGCCCCTCCTTCCACCGATCAGAATTGGAAGTGTCAGTCACATACTGCAGATGAAGCACTGGCAAGGAGTCGCAGACCTCAGCGACGACCTTCCTCAGTAGGCGAGATGATCGGATCCCCGCTCTTTCTCGCAGCTCCTCCAACAATCTGCTCCTGCTCCGCATCAGATGACTCAGCTTGGTACACCCCACGCCTAACAGGCATGAATGTAGGCTAGCTGAACCCAAAACACGTGACTTGATGGCAGTGTTGTGAAAAAGAGGCTCTTCAAAAAGCCTCATCCCTGGTGGCGTGCAAGCCTTACGGGACTTGACAAGGACTCTCCAAGCCTGCATAACAGACTCATAAAATGGAGTCAGGCCAGGCAAATCACCCCCCTCCAGCTTTAAGAGGAAAAGGTGCATGTCTAAGCCCAAACATCCCACTCTCCTCATCAATATGTAGGCTGTTTCGACCCAGCTAGAACCGTCTCTGTACAACAATCTCTGGGCTGCTTGAAGCCGGAAAGCCATGATTCTAGAGGAAATGTCCACCAGGCTGCAGATTTAATCCAGTGTTGTCCAGATCAGAAGAAATTGACAAGGGTCCTCTGAAGCTCTTGTATCAGACCCTTTGGTGGCTGCAAAATCATTAGGCTGTGCCACAGGGTAGAGGCAGCAAGATTGTTAGCTACCAGGACCCTTCCCCTATAAGACAGCTGGAGCAGCACCCATTTCCATCTTGACAGTCTGGCACACGCTTTCTCCACTACACCCTCCCAGTTATTTTTCTGAAAGACATCGGAGCCTAGAAAAACCCCCAAAGTCTTCATCCCGTCTCTGCCCCACTGAAGCCCCCCTGGTAACCGTGGAGCGGACCCCGTTTGAAGCCCCCCTGGTAACAGTGGAGCAGACCCCGTTTGAAGCTGACCTGCCCACAGTGCTTCACTCTTTCCCCAATTGACTCTAGCTGAGGAGTCCCCCTCATACACCTTTAAAGCGTTTGAGAGAACCTTAACATCTTCACCCCCTGTAATAAAAACTATCACGTCATCTGCATACGCAGACAGTGCTATCGTGGAACCCTTCATTACACCTGGCACAGAGAAACCAGTAAGCTTCGCTCTTAAAAAACAAAGCATTGGTTCAATCGCCAGACTATATAACTGTCCTGAAATTGGGCATCCCTGCCTGATACCCCTTTGGACAGGGATGTGGCAACTCAAACCACCCCCCACCTTCACCATACACGAGGCCCCAGCATACAGTAAATTAATCCAAGACAAAAAAACATCCCCAAACCCAAAGGCTTTCATTGTTTTAAACAAGTACTGGTGGTCCACACGATCAAAAGCCTTCTCCTGATCCAAAGAAAGTAAACCCACATTTACATCAGACAGTTTACAAATGTCTAAAACATCTCTTATCAGAAACAAGTTGTCAACAATAGAGCGATCAGGTACACAGTAGGACTGGTCCTTGTGGACCAACAATCCCAGATACTCTTTCAACCTGTTTGAGAGACATTTAGAAACAATTTTGTATTCAGCGCACAGCAAAGCAACAGGTCTCCAATTTTTTATGAGAGCCAAATCCCCCTTTTTTGGCAACAGTGAAAGCACCGCACATTGACAGGATACAGGAAGAGAACCCTCATAAAAAGATTCACACACCAATTCATAAAAATCTTCCTCAATAGACGCCCAAAAGTGCTTATAAAACTCAGATGGTAAACCATCGATGCCAGGGGCTCTGCCTGTTGAGAGCTGCATAACTGCTGTGGACAGCTCTTGCAGTGTAATGTCAGAGTCCAATGCGACTCTCTGCTCAGGTCCCAATTGAGGAAGACTGTGTAACAACTGTTCAGTACACAGAGCGTCACAATCCTCCGCCTTATAGAGGGCCGAGTAGAAATCCACGGCATGTTGACGCATTTCACTGTCATCCGTGGTCACCTTCCCATCAGGGTGACGAAGACCACCTGTTTACGTTGCAATGTCGACTGTCCTCGTTTTTTTTAAAGCGCTAAGAGCATCCTTATCCTTGAGGGAAGCGAAACAAGACCTAATCAAGGCACTCTTCACTCTTTCATGCAGAAATGACCTCAGTTCATGTCTCCTGTCCTGTAAGTTCATGACTAGTCCGGGGTCGTTCTGAGTGAGCAGCTTCAATTCAATAGACTTGATGTCATGTTCAAGGGCCTTGATAGTCTCTTTAACTTCAATTTGAGACAGAGCCGTATACTGTTGACAAAATAATCGTATGTGGGCCTTCCCAACCTCCCACAATTGTCTCAAGGACTCAAAATTCCCCTTTGTAAGTCTCCATTTTTCCCAAAACAACAAAAACCTTTCACAAAACATGACATCATGTAACAATTTAACATTAAAATACCAGTAAGGTGATGACCTTCGTGGACAGGACAAGTGAATATCAACAGTAACAATATGATGATCAGAGAAAACCACAGGAGTAGTGTCACACCTTCCAACCCTACTGTATTGCTCAGATACATACAACCTGTCTAACCTTGCTGCACTGACACGACCTTCATTAACTTTTAACCATGTGTACTGCCTAACTTTCGCATTCCTTACTTTCCACACATCAGAAAGCTCAAACTCAGTTAATAGGCCAGACAGGCAAGTGGCTGACCGCAGGTGAGGTTCTTCAGCGGTGCGATCAACAGTAAAATCCACTGTACAGTTCCAGTCACCCCCTAAAACCCCCTAAAACCAAACCTCTTGGTCACACTGTCTTAAGGTTTCCTTTATTTGATCAAATACAGCAATACGCTCTGTACCCTCATTAGGAGCATAAACATTCAAAAAAAAAAAACATAACATCCACCTTGACCAATAAAACCCGACCCTTGACAATCTCTGTTGTAGATACCACAGTCACCCCTAAACCTGAGGAAAACAAGATTGCCACCCCAGCACTGAAATTAGTACCATGACTGAGTATATGCTGCCCCTCCCACCACATACCCCAGTCAACCTCATTTTCCTCATCACTATGTGTCTCCTGTAGGAAAACTACATTAAGCCTTTTCTGTTTTATTACTTCTAATACCCAAGCCCTCTTATTCCTGTCCCTTCCCCCATTAATATTGAGAGAACCTACCCTTTGTACCTCTATGTAGAAAATAGAAAATAAAAGAAACCACAGAGAAACCAAAGAAAAAAAGACACCCTGTGAAGCATGATTATCATCATTGTTTTAATCTTCTCTTATTAACCTGACCACGTTTCCCACCACCTTTTCCTGCTGCAACAGCAGTAACAAATTTCCTCAAGCGAAACCGCTTCTTCTCACTCAATTGGTCTAACCCCACCGTCTTCTGTAACATCACAGCTGACCTCACAAACTTATCAACATCAAAATAATCTGACAATTTGACAGATTTCCCAAAAGTCTGATCCAGAAACCCATTTACCTCCTCTAGATCGTAAATTGAGTCCTCACCAGCTGCTATCATATCAAAAGAGATATCCATATCCTTATCCTGATCCTCCTCAGCTGAGGCCACAGACAACTGACTCCCCTCTACCACATCCCTTTCAACACTCCCCACTTGCACCCCATCACTCGTACCAGGCATCTCCTCCACTACCTGGGAGACTAGCCCCACCTGAACCTCATTACTCGTCGTGGGCATCTCCTCCACTACCTGGGAGCCTAGCTCCACATGAACCCCAGCACTCGTAGTGGGCATCTCCTCCACTACCTGGGAGCCTAACTCCACATGAAGCCCCTCCTTTGCCCCAGCACTCGTACTGGGCACCTGCTCACCGGTCCGAGGAACTGGCTCTTCAGATACATCCTTACCTTCTACAACAAAATTTTTCTGCTGCATAACATTTCCCTCTAATACAAGTTGCAACTCCGTGCCCTCAACACGGATAACTTGTTCCTCAGCAACAGGTGCTTGTGGCTGCTCTACCGCTGTCGGTCCACCCCTCCCTACATCAGTGGGCCCAGGCATTACGATGACCACCTGCGCCCCTCCCTCGGCCTTCTCCCTTTTCGGGAAAACATGTCGCTTATGACCAACATCCCCCACACTCAAAACACCGTTGACTACCCATACTAGCATAAGCCATATACAGTCTATTGTCTATTGTCATATACAGTCTACAGTCTATTGTCATACTTGATTTTAAACAATAACTCTAAAGTCTGCTCCGGTGAGTCCAAAAACATAAACACCTGTCGCCGAAATGACAGAAGGAGAGAAAGAGCTAGAGAGAGAGAGAGAGAGAGAGAGAGAGAGAGAGATGGTGAGCTAGAGAAAGATGGAGAGTTAGAGAGAGAGATGGAGAGCTAGAGAGAGAGAGATGGAGAGCTAAAGAGAGAGATTGAGAGCTACAGAGAGAGAGAGATGGAGAGCTACAGAGAGAAGGAGAGAGAGAGAGAGAGAGATGGAGAGCTAGAGAGAGAGATGGAGAGCTAGAGAGAGAGAGATGGAAAACTAGAGAGAGAGATGAGTGTACTTTAACCATTTGTACATTGTTACAACACATAATATGACATTTGTAATGTCTTTATTGTTTGGAAAATTCTGTGTGTATAATGTTTTCTGTTTATTTTTATTGTTTATTTCACTTTTGTATTTTATCTACCTCACTTGCTTTGGCAATGTTAACACGTTTCCCATGCCAATAAAGCCCCTTGGATTTAATTGAATTGAGATAGAGAGAGAGAGAGAGATGGAGAGAGGGGGATGGCGAGCAAGAGAGAGAGATGGCGAGCTAGAGAGAGAGAGAGAGAGAGATGGAGAGCTAGAGAGAGAGAGAGAGATGGAGAGCTAGAGAGAGAGAGAGAGATGGCGAGTTAGAGAGAGAGAGAGAGAGAGATGGAAAGCTAGAGAGAGAGAGAGAGAGATGGCGAGTTAGAGAGAGAGAGAGAGAGATGGAGAGCTAGAGAGACTTTAACCATTTGTACATAATTACAACACTGTATACAGTGGGGCAAAAAAAGTATTTAGTCAGCAGCCAATTGTGCAAGATCCCCCACTTAAAAAGATGAGAGAGGCCTGTACATTTCATCATAGGTAGACTTCAACTATGACAGACAAAATGAGAAGAAAAAAATACAGAAAATCACATTGTTGGATTTTTAATGAATTTATTTGCAAATGATGGTGGAAAATAAGTATTTGGTCACCTACAAACAAGCAAGATTTCTGGCTCTCACAGACCTGTAACCTCTTCTTTAAGAGGCTCCTCTGTCCTCCACTCGTTACCTGTATTAATGGCACCTGTTTGAACTTGTTATCAGTATAAAAGACACCTGTCCACAACCTCAAACAGTCACACTCCAAACTCCACTATGGCCAAGACCAAAGAGCTGTCAAAGGACACCAGAAACAAAATTGTAGACCTGCACCAGGCTGGGAAGACTGAGTCTGCAATAGGTAAGCGGCTTGGTTTGAAGAAATCAACTGTGGGAGCAATTATTAGGAAATGGAAGACATACAAGACCACTGATAGTCTCCCTCGATCTGGGGCTCCACGCAAGATCTCACCCCGTGGGGTCAAAATGATCACAAGAACGGTGAGCAAAAATCTCAGAACCACACGGGGGGACCTAGTGAATGACCTGCAGAGAGCTGGGACCAAAGTAACAAAGCCTACCATCAGTAACACACTACGCCGCCAGGGACTCAAATCCTGCAGTGCCAGACGTGTCCCCCTGCTTAAGCCAGTACATGTCCAGGCCCGTCTGAAGTTTGCTAGAGAGCATTTGGATGATCCAGAAGAAGATTGGGAGAATGTCATATGGTCAGATGAAACCAAAATATAACTTTTTGGTAAAAACTCAACTCGTCGTGTTTGGAGGACAAAGAATGCTGAGTTGCATCCAAAGAACACCATACCTACTGTGAAGCATGGGGGTGGAAACATCATGCTTTGGGGCTGTTTTTCTGCAAAGGGACCAGGACGACTGATCCGTGTAAAGGAAAGAATGAATGGGGCCATGTATCGTGAGATTTTGAGTGAAAACCTCCTTCCATCAGCAAGGGCATTGAAGATGAAACGTGGCTGGGTCTTTCAGCATGACAATGATCCCAAACACACCGCCCGGGCAACAAAGGAGTGGCTTCGTAAGAAGCATTTCAAGGTCCTGGAGTGGCCTAGCCAGTCTCCAGATCTCAACCCCATAGAAAATCTTTGGAGGGAGTTGAAAGTCTGTGTTGCCCAGCAACAGCCCCAAAACATCACTGCTCTAGGGGAGATCTGCATGAAGGAATGGGCCAAAATACCAGCAACAGTGTGTGAAAAACTTGTGAAGACTCACAGAAAATGTTTGACCTCTGTCATTGCCAACAAAGGGTATATAACAAAGTATTGAGATAAACTTTTGTTATTGACCAAATACTTATTTTCCACCATAATTTGCAAATAAATTCATTAAAAATCCTATAATGTGATTTTCTGGATTTGTTTTCTCATTTTGTCTGTCATAGTTGAAGTGTAACAATGACGATAATTACAGGCCTCTCTCATCTTTTTAAGTGGGAGAACTTGCACAATTGGTGGCTGACTAAATACTTTTTTGCCACACTGTATATACTGTACATAATGTGACAGGTGTCATGCTCGTCCTCTTCTACTGACGAGGAGTAGCAAGGATCGGACCAAAGATGCAGCGTGGTACGTGTTCATGACGATATTTATTCAACTCAGAACACTAAAACAAAAACATAACAAAAGAACTAAAGTCAGAACGTAACAACATTTGTCTTTATTCTTTTGAAACTTCTATGAGTGTAATGTTCACTGTTAATTTTTATTGTTTATTCCCCTTTGCATATTATCTACCTCACTTGCTTTGGCAATGTTAACATATGTTTACCATGGAAATAAAGGCCCTTGAATTGAATTGAATTGAATAGAGATGGAGAGCGTGAGAGAGAGAGATGGAGAGAGAGAGAGAGATGCAGCGCAGAATTAGGCCGATATCCACTAATTATCAAAATCCAGAAAAGTGCCGTTAAATTCTACAACCACCTAAAAGGAAGCCATTCCCAAACCTTCCATAACAAAGCCATCACCTACAGAGAGATGAACCTGGAGAAGAGTCCCCTAAGCAAGTTGGTCCTGGGGTTCTGTTCACAAACACAAACACACCCCACAGAGCCCCAGGATAGCAGCACAATTAGACCCAACCAAATCATGAGAAAACAAAAAGATAATTACTTGACACATTGGAAAGAATTAACAAAAAAAACAGCCAAACGAGAATGCTATTTGGAAGAATACCTTACCACTGTGACTGACCCAAAATTAAGGAAAGCTTTGACTATGTACAGACTCAGTGAGCATAGCCTTGCTATTGAGAAAGGCTGCCGTAGGCAGACATGGCTCTCAAGAGAAGACAGGCTATGTGCACACTGCCCACAAAATGAGGTGGAAACTGAGCTGCACTTCCTAACCTGTTAAGACATATTTCCCTCAGATTACACAGATCCACAAAGAATTCGAAAACAAATCCAATTTTGATAAACTCCCATATCTACTGGGTGAAATTCCATAGTGTGCCATCACAGCAGCAATATTTGTGACCTGTTGCCACAAGAAAAGGGCAACCAGTGAAGAACAAACACCATCGTAAATACAACCCATATTTATGCTTATTTATTTTCCCTTGTGTACTTTAACCATTTGTACATTGTTACATATATATAATATGACATTTGTAATGTCTTTATTGTTTTGAAACTTCTGTATGTGTAATGTTTACTGTTAGATATGGGAGTTTGTATATTATCTACCTCACTTGCTTTGGCAATGTTAACACGTTTCCCATGCCAATAAAGCCCCTTGAATTGAAATTGAATTGAATTGAGATGGAGAGAGAGATGAGATGGAGAGCTAGAGAGAGAGATGGAGAGAGGGAGATGAAGGTCTAGAGAGAGAGAGAGATGGAGAGCGAGAGAGAGATGGAGAGAGAGAGGAGAGAGGGGGATTGAGAGCTAGAGAGAGTATCCGGTATATGGTGAGTGATGGAATATCAGTAGGGTATAAGGCACGGATCAGGGTGACATGACACAGCCAGCGGATCCTGGTGTCCTGCTGTCTTTGAATAATGCAGCTTTTTCCTTAACGCCCTTTACTGTCCTGGCCCTGTGAATGAAGATGCCATCTATGGACAGTTCCTGTCTGTCACTGAAGATGCCATTTATGGACAGTTCCTGTCTGTCACTGAAGATGCCATCTATGGGCAGTTCCTGTCTGTCACTGAAGATGCCCATTCTCAACTCAGAGACACACAGGACACTAAGGCCGGAGACCGTCTGTGTGTATAATAAATTATGTACTTTATACATATTACTTTATGAGAGTACACATTTTCATTTGATCCTGGTGGATCCCAGATACCCTGTATAACTCTGTTTGTCTTTATTCCCTGTGTGTCACTAAAGATGCCCACTCAACTGAACCCAGAGACGCCCATATGGATACATATCAGTGCATATAGTGTATATTCTTCTGAGAGAGGCTGGAGACAGTATTGTTTTTGTATACAGTATATAGTATTGTATGTTGTTTTTGTATACAGTGTTTTGAGAGTCCACTTGAGAGTCCACTCTGACAATAGTACATTTTTGAATGGTTGATGACCCTAAGTAAGACGCCTCTCTTGAAGTGAGTCTCCTAACTGCCGTCCTTATGACACAAAAAAATATGCCACACGTGACTATTTATGGGCAGTAAAACAACCATCCACAGGATCACTAACAGACTGGAGAAGGGAGCCATAAAAGACTGCATGGGAGTTAAACTAGCTGTCATACACTGAGGAGGGGGATTTTACAAAGACACCCAGCCCTGGCTCCACACACACACACACACACACACACACACACACACACACACACACACACACACACACACACACACACACACACACACACACACACACACACACACACACACACACATTCACACACACACACACACACACTCAGAAACACCTACACACACTCACACACTCACTCACTCACACACACACCGACAGCCAGCTGAGCTGAACATGAAATAACGCAGCAGTCATGCTCCTACTGTAGTGGGTGACATGGACTAGTGGCCCCTCACATAGGAAGTGACATAAACAAGCAGGCCCCAGAGAGGAAGGGCCATCAGCGCCGATGATGAGCGGCTCTCTGGATGCTCCTTGACATGTTCAGTGGCTGGGGTGTGAAGGAGGAGGCGAAGGGGTGCGAAGGGGGAGGTGAGGGGGGGAGGAGAGGGGTGGAGGAGGGGGAAGTGTGGGGTAGAGGGGGAGGTTTAGGGGTGCAGGGGCACACACACACCGCAGCGGTAGCATGCAGAACGCGACTGCATTATCCAGCTGATTGAGTTATGACAGCTGGTGCCCAAGAGGAAAGCAGCTAGCGGGGCTGGATAGGATCACCCAGGCTGCAGACAAATGATGATAAAGAGATCACTTTAAAGAACAATCTCCATAATATTTCATGCTCGCTCAGCGGTCTCCCAGGCAGCCCGGGCTGCGAGGCTAACTGCTCTATCAATTGATTTGATTCACTGCCGGAGCTACTTCCCTCACATAGTATTTCAAATAAATGACACCGTAGATAGAAATGATATCTGCATCAATATTAACCCTGAAAAGAACTAATGGACGCCGGGTGTAATTTGCTGTAGATCCCCAGTAATGCATAGCAGGCAGGAGACTGAAGAGTTCTGACTATAGAACAGTTCTTCTTTCTTCTTCCCCTAAGCGCAAGATGATACAGCAGCACACATTTACACACGCACATATGTATGCACACACCAACATATACATGCACCCCCCCCCCCCCCCCCCCCCCCCCACACACACACACACACACCATCCCCAGGCAGCTATTTGCTTTTGTATTTATAAAGTGCATTTTAGAAGTCTAAACCAACCCATCTCTCAGTCAGGCAGCCAGGCCTGTGGAACACTAAGCACCTTCTCAGATAAATCAGTCTTGACCAGTTAGCTATTAGAGTGCTCAGTAAACAGAGGCCAGGCACGTAAGGTGCTCATAATGATTACATTTCAGAGGTTTTATTAATGCGGAGACATGATGTGGTTTCCTCTGTTGCAGTGGTTTAGCATGGTCCAATAGCTCTTTAACTCCATCCCACCCAGTAACCTGCATGCCATTGTATGATGCTGGCTGAATGTTGATCAGTAAAAAGTTAGATGTTTATCCAGGCCCTTTCTTCATCTTAATCCTCGCAAATCTGAACCCTGAACAGTGATTGTAGTAGATGATGTCTAGTAGTGAAGGACCGCTGATCACCTCTGGTGCCTTACAGACAATATCTGACCTCTGATACCTGACCTGAACCTCCCTTCTCGCACACGCAAACACACGCCTCATACACACAAAGACACACATGCGTGTGTGCACACACACAAACAAACAAACATGCACACACCTCCACCTCCTCCCCTGTACAGCCAGCAGATAGTGGTCGTAGATAACAGGACATGATTAATCACAGGACTGATGAGACTAGTGCAGTGGCTAGGTGTCCATCAGCAGGGCCTAATGAATGTCATAATAGGAGCTTCCCTGACTGCTCAGGTCAGATGATGGGAAGGGGGTGGGGGCTGGAGAGGGCAAGGGGGTGGGGTGGGGGGTGTTGAGGGGAGGGTAGGGGGCGATGGGGCGGGGGGTGAGTGGGGGGCTCTGGGGAGGGCTGAACAGTCCACTAATGAGTCCACAGGAGACCCACACAATACCTTTGATTGCCATGCACAGGAGGGGAGAGGAGAGGAGTGGAACGGCGCAATCTTTAGCTGCTGGATTAAGTATCTCTTAAAGAGATTTACTTTCAGCCACAATGTTATCAACCATTGAGTGTGTATTAATTAAACCTATTGCAGAGGAGGAGTTTGCACAGTATTCCCCCTAGTCTCCTGTAAACACACACATACATACAGTACGTGCGCAGGCAGACACACACACACACAGAGACAGACAGACAGACAGACAGACAGACAGACAGACAGACAGACAGACAGACAGACAGACAGACAGACAGACAGACAGACAGACAGACAGACAGACAGACAGACAGACAGACAGACAGACAGACAGACAGACAGACAGACAGACAGACAGACAGCAATACAGAGAGTGAGAGAAAAAGAGAGAGAGAAAGATATGTTAGAATTATCTCTTATAGCCGCACCCACACACATACACAAACACATGAAGCCTTTCAATGCATACATAGTCTACATATATTGGTGTTACATATAGCAGCCTGTTTTCATTAGCAGGGCTTTTGATCTGAAGTCATGCTACATTATCTGCACACTGAGGATACGGTTGATTGACTCCCAGCCGGTAATACACTTGAGGTTTTCTCATGGCCGTCTGGCTTTGATGTGCAGACATATTTCCTGGTCAGGGGTTGTTATAATTTCAACCATTTGTTGATTCATCATATGGATCTTTGTAATTGCCCTGGTTCACCTAGTTTAGCATCTTTTGCACCTGTGTGAGTTGAGATGTGAAATCCTACTTCCTCAACTTACTTCCCCTCACAGACCATCAGCCATCAAGGTGACCTTTACTTTTGCTGGCCCAAGGTGCGTCTCTTCTTTGCTTGCTCACCTTGTTCCTGTATGTTTAAACCCCCCAACATATGTTAACATGAACCTGCATTGACATTCAATCCAGTTGTTCCTCCATCATAACCCTGATGTTTAGGAAGTGTGTATGTTTTGACTTGGTTGAAGTGGTGTTTAATGACAACGGACTGGCTGTTCTCTTCCGGAGCTGTGTAAAGAGTTCTAATCAAGCGTTCTGCTCCATCAATAATGCAGCGCCTTGGCTCCCATAGTGGACTTAAAGATGCAGTCTGTGATTTGGGGAAACTGTTCAATGGTCATTTTAAATCTGTATGTTTACACATTGGTTCTTGAAGAATATAACTTCTAAATGCATCACGAGCTGAGCTTAACTGTTTGTCTATATCATAACCCAAATCTAAAGGTTTTATTACTACATTGTTTACAAGCAACAAGAATGTAAACAAACAATATATAGCTTCAAAATATCTTTCAAACTGTCAGTCCTGGTATCTAGAACGCCTTCTATGAATTTGAAAGGGGTTTCACTTCCCCAGGTCTATTCGTCCATTTGGACCCTGTTCTGTTAGTTTTCGAATTGCAGACTATAGCTTTAATTGTGGGTGTAGAGCTGATACGGAGGAGCTTTGGCTGGCGTGGGGGTGTCTCGTTGCACACTTTAATTAGAGACCCCCGTCATGTAAAGAGGAGAAGTCCTCTTGGTGTTCACAGCACTACAACGTGCCCAGTCCTAGTGTTGCTTTGGCAAGAGCAGAATATACTGACTGAAACTCTGGCTGCTACTTCCATCTCCGACTGGGGGGAGGAGGGAGGGAGGAAGGGACGGAGGGGGAGAGATGGACAAAGGGAGGGAGGAGGGGGAGGGTGGGGGAGAGAGAGAGATTCAAGTTAACCAGGTCTAATTATTAAATGGTATATATTATAGTTGCTCATGTGGCTGTCTGCACGGCAGGCAGCAGGCCTTATTAATTCCTCTCATACATCTGTCTACTGCTGAGGGTCTAAGGGCCAGATGCGTTTCCCTGTCATGGTTATTATTCCCATTATTGATAAAAGGACAACTTTTCACTTCTTAGCTTCACATATTAAAGAATTCAATACGAAGCCTCTGGCCCTTATCTTATCTTATAAGAACTTTAGTTTACATGGCTGGACAAAATATAAAATGACAGAAACCACTTCTGAGAATGATGAATGGTTGTGTTCTTATGTTGTTACTGTGATGATAAGGAGTTGAGTGGATGTCCATTACAATTGGTTGTTATGTGAATTGGATTACTGCCTGTTTTGAAGTAGAGGCCTTGCTGCATTGCAGTGGTAATCAACAGTCACTGATACTGTACGAGAGGCAGGGCTGTAACGCTGACTCCATATTAACTGGTCAGTTAAATGGTCAGGTTTTGATCTAGGAGGTTTTAGATCAGGAGAAGAACCTCAATGTTACTTACTTATTACTCCTCTTCACTCCCTGTGGAGCGTAAGGCCGCATCGGGACTGCAAACTGGTCAAGACGGAGTGTTGGAGAAGATGATATCCTTCATTGTCCAAGAGTGTGACACAGTCCCTGTATTTGAGGGGTTCTGTAGAGTAGAGCCCATAGCCCTGTGTAGACCCCAGCCAAACATCAGGTGTCACTGTGACTACCAATGAATGGACAATGGTCATCCATCAATCTCACACACCAACTTGTCTCGGAGCTGGAGTCCAACTACAATGTGGATCTACTAGCAATTTCATTCCCTCGCTTGACTCATTCATCACATTCATCTGGCTGACGACCTCATTTGCAACTTGGGCCTTTGTCCTGTAGAAGAGTGTTAGAGTATTTTAGTTGTGATAAAGGTTTTTTGTTGCAAGATATGGAGTTTCGTAGAGTCAATGCCCAGTGTTACAAATGTAGCTGCAATCCCCATGGCTTTGAGTTAGTAGATCTGGTGAGTGATGGTCTTAATGTCAATACCATCGTGACTCATTCATTTAGTTGATAGGTTGTTTATCATTCAGCCGGATGGGGACAGACAGACATGTATTTGAGTCCGTAGCTGGAGGGCACGCAGGAGTTTGGTTGGGGCGCTAGCCTAATCCAGTCTGGCTAAACTCCCCAAGCAAAACCCCAAACCCCTCAAACCCCACCACATCACCCTCCAGCCAGCTGACCTCGTTGGGTCATCAGGACTTTCACTTTGTCACTTTGAATGGAGAGAGGCTCTGAGGGGCCCAGTCCGGCCTTGGCTGAGCAGCAGCAGCTGCTGCAGAGGTCTGGGACGATTACTTTTCCAGGGGCTGACTTTGATGTTTTAACAATCCATACATATTGATTCAAACTGATAATAAACAATTTGATTAGCCTCTTTCTATAGGCTGTCATTTCAATCACTGTGAGGGCTGAGGGAGGGATGGTGTGAGAGAGAGAGAGGGTGAGAGAGCTGGAGAGAGGGAGGAAGGCTTGAAGAGAGGGAGGGAGAAAGAAGGGAGGCTTTTTTCTGCCTCCTCCTCTGACAGAAAAAAGAATCCAGCCCTGATTAGGCCTCTGCTTTTGGTGAATTGGACAAGACAGCTGAGCTGCCAGGTTATTAACTCCCTCAGAAAATTCTCAGGCCTCTCTCGGGCCGGCCTGAATACTGTGATCTGGATCGATAAGCAATCTCCGGTGTGTACCAAATGACTGCTGGATTCATTTGTTTCCCAGCACCCTCTCTCCTCTCCCTCCACTGGACAATGCACCTGCACAACCGACATCCCCTCCCCTCTCTCTAACCCCCGTCCTCGCCTTCCCTCCTTACTTCCATACCCCCACCCTCCCTCCGTCTCTCTTCACCTCGCTCACGTTCACTCACTTGGGTCTCTGTCACTTTTTAAATAATGACCCTGGGGCTGAAGGAACAACTGCCTGCCTCTATTCCATCACGGTGATGCTGAGTCTCCTCTCCTCTCTGGCGAGGCTGGGTGACGAGACTGTCTGGGGGGAGTGATGGAGGGAGGGGGTTGCCCGCGGCGATGGGGATGGGGAGGGAGCGACATCATGACTGACAGAAGCACAGATGTCACTGTGAGAGTTCCATCTTGGCATAGAAATGACCAGCCATTGGCAACATTCTAGTGAAACATTGACATTGAATAAGCTGTTAAAGGCATGGGAGTTACTGGCAGCCTGAATGCACACACAAACAGGCATGCACCCACGTACACATCCATGCATGCACACACAATTAACTAGCAGGCAAGTTGGACTTCATGGGAGTTTTGTAATTCTCTTAACACCATATTTATTAGGTGAGAAAATGTGGTTCCCCTGGAAATTAGCACTTGCTTCAAAACTAGGTTATTTTCCATATACTTTAATGTGTTGTGGTTTAAGATCCAGCCCAGTGTTGGTCAGCCAATTTTGTCCATTTGATATTTAATGTTTAAGCTGGTGTGAGAGAAAGCAGCTGGTTAATGCCTTGCACTGTAACAGCAGAAAGCTGTCTTTGTTGGGAGAAGAGAAGAGAGCTGAAGATGGATTTACATACTGATTGTGTTTGCAGATTCGGTAGGGCCTGAGCTGATAACTTTTACAGATTCGCTCAGGCATCGATCCTGTGGATGGATTTATTGATGGGGTGACGGGTGACTGAGGCTGGGAGGAAGGGGTCGAGGTGGGGGGTAAGGGGGGTGGGGGGCAATATGTGCGATGGAGAAGGTGATGGAGAGAGCCACTCAGTCGAGCCAGTGACTGTGTGTGAGCTTGCTCTTTCCTATAGCTCTTTGCTGGTTGTAGAGTAGTCCCCCAAAGGGGTTGAGATATGATATGTTTCACATCACAGATGATTTTTTTTACTTGTCATTCTTCTGTCCCTGCAACAGTACTATCAGTTGTCCTGTTTCCTTAGTGCTGTCACCCATTGGGGTATTGACTGTCTAGTGTCTACATAATGGCCTGCAATTAAGTAATAAGGCCCGAGGAGATGTGGTATATGGCCAATATACTACAGCTAAGGGATCTTCTTATGCACGACGCAACGCGGAGTGCCTGGAGACAGCCCTTAGCCGTGGTATATTGGACATACAGTTGAAGTCGGAAGTTTACATACACTTAGGTTGAAGTCATTAAAACTAATTTTTCAACCACTCCACACATTTCTTGTTAACAAACTATAGTTTTGGAGGTTAGGTTAGTCGGTTAGGACATCTACTTTGTGCATGACACAAGTCATTTTTACAACAATTGCTTACAGACAGATGATTTCACTTATAATTCACTGTATCACAATTCCAGTGGGTCAGAAGTTAATATACACTAAGTTGCCTGTGCCTTTAAACAGCTTGGAAAATTCCAGAAAATGATGTCATGGCTTCAGAAGCTTCTGATAGGTTAATTGACATAATTTGAGTCAATTGGAGGTGTACTTGTGGATGTATTTCAAGGCCTACCTTCAAACTCAGTGCCTCTTTGCATGACATCATCATGGGAAAATCAAAAGAAATCAGCCAAGACCTCAGAAAAAAATTGTAGACCTCCACAAGTCTGATTCATCTTTGGGAGCAATTTCAAAATACCTGAAAGTACCACGTTCATCTGTACAAACAACAGTACGCAAGTATAAACACCATGGGACCACGCAGCCGTCATACTGCTCAGGAAGGAGACGTGTTCTGTCTCCTAGAGATGAACGTACTTTGGTGCGAAAAGTGCAAATCAATCCCAGAACAACAGCAAAGGACCCTGTGAAGATGCTGGAGGAAACAGGTACACAAATATCTATATCCACAGTAAAAC
Source organism: Oncorhynchus mykiss (assembly GCF_013265735.2). Taxonomy (NCBI): domain Eukaryota; kingdom Metazoa; phylum Chordata; class Actinopteri; order Salmoniformes; family Salmonidae; genus Oncorhynchus; species Oncorhynchus mykiss. The sequence continues at coordinate 75,885,690 of NC_048570.1, read as the reverse complement.
GAGTTCTATATCGACATAACCTGAAAGGCCGCTCAGCAAGGAAGAAGCCACTGCTTCAAAACAGCCATAAAAAAGCCAGACTACGGTTGGCAACTGCACATGTGGACAAATATTGTACTTTTTGGAGAATTGTCCTCTGGTCTGATGAAACAAAAATAGAACTGTTTGGCCATAATGACCATCATTATGTTTGGAGGAAAAAGGGGGAGGCTTGCAAGCCGAAGAAACCCATCCCAACCGTGAAGCACGGGGGTGGCAGCATCATTTTGTGGGGGTGCTTTGCTGCAGGAGTGACTGGTGCACTTCACAAAATAGATGGCATCATGAGGCAGGAAAATTATGTGTATATATTGAAGCAACATCTCGAGACAACAGTCAGGAAGTTCAAGCTTGGTCGCAAATGGGTCTTGCAATGGACAATGACCCCAAGCATACTTTCAAAGTTGTGGCAAAATGGCTTAAGGACAACAAAGTCAAGGTATTGGAGTGGTCATCACAAAGCTCTGACCTCAATCCTATAGAAAATATGTGGGCAGAACTGAAAAAGTGTGTGTGAGCAAGGAGGCCTACAAACCTGACTCAGTTACACCAGCTCTGTCAGGAGGAATGGGCCAAAATTCACCCAACATATTATGGGAAGCTTGTGCAAGGCTACCCAAAATGTTTGACCTAAGTTAGACAATTTAAAGGCAATGCTACCAAATACTAATTGAGTGTATGTAAACTTCTGACCCACTGGGAATGTGATGAAAGAAATAACATCTGAAATAAATCATTCTCTCTACTATAATTCTGACATTTCACATTCTTAAAATAAAGTGGTGATCCTAACTGACCTAAGACAGGGAATTTTTACTAGTATTAAATGTCAGGAATTGTGAAAATGTAATTGGCTAAGTTGTATGTAAACTTCCGACTTCAACTGTATACCCCAAATCCTATTATAAACTGGTTGCCAACTAAATTAGAACAGTAAATAGGTATTTTTTTGTCATACCTGTGGTATACAGTCTGACATACCACGGCATTCAGCCAATCAGCATTCAGGGCTCGAACAATCCGGTTTATCATTTACTGTAAATGCTTATATTATAGGATCTAGGATTGTCACCATGATACCAGTAGGTATCGTGGCAAGGAAACAAAGCATGAAGTGGACAGAATTTCCTGTGGAAACCAGAATCACACTTTTCCTTTCCGACCTATAACACATATTTTATATAGAGTAGCGAAGGACCAAAGATTTGAGTCTGCTTTGTGTTTTTCTTTTTGCCATGGGAAATCAGGTATCCTAATATTGTGATAGTGGTATCATGACAACCCTTATAGGATCCCATGTTTGGTGGCCTAATTATTAAAAACGTGGGCCATCCAAAAAACACATTTTAGGAACACAAGATGAGGGATAAACCTGACGGATGTTTACATTTCCAATCACCGTAATCTTCCGCCCATCTAACAAAATCAGGCCGGACGCTGTTGTTGCAGTCAGAGCTGGATATGAATAGGTGAATAGGAAAACCGGTGACGGAAATGCAGTTATTAAAGGAAGTCTGTAAATATTTGAAAGCACTTTATGTAGCATAACACAAAAACACTGGACATGGTTCATCAGTCAAGCCTGGCAGGGATATGAGGCAGACAAAACAGGAAATTCATCATAACGTTTTTCATCAGTGAAAGATGGTGGGCTCGCCAAAGGCTGATTGTGACAGGGGGGTTTTTGTTCATAATATTTTTGCCTGTTGGAGACTACAGCTGTTATTCTCAAAGAACATTCATGCAGCACGTAGGATATGTAGGATACGTCAAAACTCACCCACTATCAATTTATCGGTTGATTAGTCAATGCAAAATGTAACACACATAGCTACATAGTGTACGCTCACAGAATGTATTTTTCTTTCTGAATCTAGCTGCTGATCTGCATGTTGTTTTCTGGATATTAGTCCTGACCAATAGATCTTAGTCTTAAGGTCTAGTGTTTTTAATTAGTGAGTTGCAGAGCAGAGCACTACTATACTCTATGCTGCTGATCAGAGGAGGCTGGTGGGAGGAGCTTGAGGAGGACAGGCTCATTGTAATGGCTGGAATGGAATAAATGGAATGGTATCAAACACATCAAACATATGGAAACCACATGTTGGACTCCATTCCATTTATAACATTCCAACCATTGCAATGATCCCGTTTTCCTATAGCTCCTCCCACCAGCCTCCTCTGCTGCTCATCCATGGAACCAAGCCTTCCATTTCTATAGCCTTCTCCATATCAAACATTGTAACCATTTTAACCTCCTCTAAATTCTATCACTGTCAAGTAGTTTTTCATTAAGTCTCTTTGTCTCCTTTTTTCTCTTTTCAAGGTCATTCGTGACGTGGAATCTATAAAGATCTCAATAGAGAAAGTTATATGAATTCTTACTTTTTAATGGCTGGAGTTTTAAAATGTTCCCACAATCTGTATGTCAGCGGATGAAATGACTAAATAGTAATTGCTCCCCACCTTTCTTTCTTTCTTTCTTTCTTTCTTTCTTTCTTTCTTTCTTTCTTTCTTTCTTTCTTCTCTCTCTCTCTCTATCTCTCTCTCTCTCACACACTCTTCTCTCTCTCTCTTACTTGCTAACTCTCTCTTTCTCTCATTAAACTCTCCCTCACACTCACTCACTCATTCACTCACTCACTCTCTCTCTCTCTATCTCTCTCTCTCTCGCTCTTCTCTCTCTCTCTTACTTGCTAACTCTCTCTTTCTCTCATTAAACTCTCCCACACACTCACTCATTCACTCACTCACTCTCTCACTCTCTCTCTCTTCTCTCTCTCTCTCTCTCTTACTTGCTAACTATCTCTTTCTCTCAAGGCTGGTTGGTTAGATTATTCAAAAGAATAACACGTACAGTGCCTACCCCGTAATGACAAAGTAAAAACAGGTTTTTAGAAATGTTTGCTAATTTATCAAATAAAATAAACTGAAATATCACATTTACATAACGTAAGTATTCCGACCCTTTACTCAGGACTTTGTTGAAGCATCTTTGTCAATGATTACAGCCTTGAGTTTTCTTGGGATTGACGCTACAAGCTTAGCACATCTGTATTGGGGGAGTTTCTCCCATTCCTCTCTGCAGATCTTCTCAAGCTCTGTCAGGTTGGATCGCTGCACAGCTATTTTCAGGTCTCTCCAGAGATGTTCGATCAGGTTCAAGTCTGGGCACTGGCTGGGCCACTCAAGGACATTCAGAGACTTGTCCCGAAGCCACTCCTGCACTGTCTTGGCTGTGTGCTTAGGGTCATTGCCCTGTTGGAAGGTGAACCTTCTCCCCAGTCTGAGGTCCTGAATGCTCTGGAGAAGGTTTTCATCAAGAGTCTCTCTGTACTTTGCTTCGTTCATCTTTGTCTCGATCCTGACTAGTCTCCCAGTCCCTGCCGCTGAAAAACATCCCCACAGCATGATGCTACCACCCCCATGCTTCACTTTAGGGATGGTGCCAGGTTTATCACAGACGTGATGCTTGGCATTCAGACCAAAGAGTCTTGTTTCTCATGGTCTGAGAGTCTTTAGCTGCCATTTGGCAAACTCCAAGCGGGCTGTCATGTGCCTTTTACTGAGGAGTGGCTTCTGTCTGGCCACTCTGAGGAGTGCTGCAGAGATGGTTGTCCTTCTGGAAGGTTCTGCCATCACCTCAGAGGAACTCTAGGAGATGAACTTTGACCAGGCGGCAGCTCTAGGAAGAGCCTTGATGGTTTCAAACTTCTTCCATTTAAGAATGATGGAGGCCACTGTGTTCTTGGGGGCTGTCAATGCTACAGAAATGTTTTGGTACCCTTCCCTAGATCTGTGCCTCGACACAATCCTGTCTCGGAGTGTCACGTTCTGACCTTAGTTCCTTTGTTTTGTCTTTGTTTTAGTATGGTCAGGGCGTGAGTTGGGGTGGGCAGTCTATGTTTGTTTTTCTATGTTGTATTTTGCGTTTGGCCTGGTATGGTTTTCAATCAGAGGCAGGTGTCGTTAGTTGTCTCTGATTGAGAATCATACTTAGGTAGCCTTTTCCCACCAGTGTTTGGTGGGTGATTGTTTTCTGTGTCTGTGTGTTCCACACGGAACTGTTTGGGTTTTCCTTTCTGTCTTTCACTTTGTTATTTTGTATTTGTATAGTGTTCAGTTTGTATTATTAAAATGGAAATGCAAATTGGTCCGACCTCTCTTACGCCTCATCAGAGGAAGACGAATCCCATTACACGGAGCTCTACGGACAATTCCTTTGACCTCAAGGCTTGGTTTTTGCTCTGAAATGCACTGTCAACTGTGGGACCTTATATAGACAGGTGTCTGCCTTTCCAAATAATGTCCAATCAATTAAATGTACCACTGGTGGATGTGTAAAATTATATGTAAAATATCTGTTTTCTATTTTTAATACATTTGCAAAAATTAAAAAAAAAAGCATTTTTGCTTTGTCATTAAGGAGTATTGTCTGTATATTACTGAGGATTTATTTGATGTACTCTATTTTAGGTTAAGTCTGTAACGTAACAAAATGTGGAAAAAGTCAAGGGATCGAATACTTTCCGAAGGCATTATAAGTAGAAAAAAAGCATGCCTAATGCAGAGATGGAAACTGGTGACCAGGTGCTTCGGTCCTTGTGTCATTTTGTCTCTCTCTCTCTCTCTCTCTCTCTCTCTCTCTCTCTCTCTCTCTCTCTCTCTCTCTCTCTCTTTGCAGCTGACAGTGATGGTAATGTGTGAATAGGTGAGCTGCCCTCAGGGTTGCTTTACCTCCCCATGTCCACCTCAATATACATCACCACTTGTCATCACAGCCTCATATCACAGACACTGATCCCCTTCCATGCCCTCTCCACCAACACATAGAGGAGCCTTGTTGTTGTCATTGTGTAGGTACCATCTGAGGTGCCACTGGCCAGAATGCATTCTAAACCTGTCCAGTGTACTAGCGGTGTCTTTGTTTGCTTGTTATTCTCCAGTAAGGCCTGTAGGTAAATTTCCATGTCCACTGAGGTTAACCAGATGTGACTGCATTTCATTTAGCCTGAACTAGCCCACACCTCTGGCACCCTGAATGCATTCTATAATTATCCCTTGCACCTTGTGTCAAGAAGTCAGCGCAGTGTCAAAAGTGCAACTGAAAGCTGGGCCACTGTCAGGAAAATGAGTCCAATACTGACAGGAACAAAGCAGACATTTCAGGTGTGACCGTGGAGATCTGCTTTGCCCCCTCAGAATACAGCTGTATGTCTTATCACTTACCTCATTTATCTGCAGCAAATCCCCCTGTACTGAATTGCAATAGGGATATTGCATGTTTATACTAAACAATTTATGACAGTAACAGCTTGATGAGCACACTAAATTGTCAACTAATGGCTCGCTTAAAATAACATTTTCTAATAAGCACACAATCCATTTCCACCCGTGAAGATACACTGTGAGTGATTTGCATTGGAGTATCAATCAAGGGTAGCAGGGTAGCCTAGTGGTTAGAGCGTTGGACTAGGAACCGGAAGGTTGCGAGTTCAAACCCCCGAGCTGACAAGGTACAAATCTGTCGTTCTGCCCCTGAACAGGCAGTTAACCCACTGTTCCCAGGCCGTCATTGAAAATAAGAATTTGTTCTTAACTGACTTGTCTAGTTAAATAAAAATAAATAAAAAAATCAATCAAATGTACTTATAACATCAGCCAATGTCACAAAGTGCTGTACAGAAACCCAGCCTAAAACCCCAAACAGCAAGCAATGCAGATGTAGAAGCACAGTGGATAGGAAAAACTCCCTAGAAAGGCCAGAACCTAGGAAGGAACCTAGAGAGGAACCAGGCTCTGAGGGATGGCCAGTCCTCTTCTGGCTGTACCGGATGGAGATTATGACAGAACATGGCCAAGATGTTCAAACATTCATAGTTGACCATTAGGGTCAGATAATAATAATCACAATGGTTGTAGAGGGTGCAACAGGTCAGCACCTCAGGAGTAAATGTCAGTTGGCTTTTCATAGCTGATCATTCAGAGTTAGAGACAGCAGGTGCGGTAGTGAGACAGTCCCGGTCCGGGACAAGGTAGCACGTCCAGTGAACAGGTCAGGGTTCCATAGCCGCAGGATGAAGAGTTGAAGCTGGAGCAGCAGCATGTACATAATAAATCAAAAGCATAATACAAATCCAACTATTCCATCCATCATAGGATAGGGGCTGTGAAAACTGCATATCCTAAGAAATTAGAATTCATTTGACGGCTTTTGGCTTAGAGATGTACATTTGCCACAAATGTGATTGAGTAGGAAGTGGCCGGCATGGACCGGATTCATCCAGCCACTCTCCATGTTGCTCCTGATTGATTTTTAAGTTAGGAGAGGAGGCAATAGGTAAGTACCACCCAATCAAGAGCTAAGAACATACAGCAGATTAGACCATTTGTGGTAATCAATGAATATTTTCCATGATTTGCAGGCATCTCGATTCCCACCATAAATCAAGACCATAACATGAGAGTTAGTTAGCAATAAAACAAGGGACAGCGACAGGGCAAACTATAAGAGATGAATTAAGCTGGCGGGAGAGGAAGTGCGGACCGGGGCGGTAACGAGACAGAATTACAGGCCTCAGAATCCGGCCTGCTTCCCTGGCAGAAGCTGTCAACAGCTAATGGGCTGCTTCAAGTGTTGGTATTTGTCGTCCTGCTTCTGTCTACATACAGTATGTATTCATTTATTTATCACCCTGATGCAATATCATCATTTTTTATGTTAAATAGCCCAACCTCCTGGACACACACATTGACTTCTGCTGCTCTCTTCCTCCAAAGGAGAAAGGGGAACTGGAGCTTGAAAAAACACAGCTGCCAAATGGGGAGAGTAAATCATCCTACTGATGAAACACAACAAGGCACATCAAGGAGGAAAGGAGGAAATGTAGACTACACAGCCTGACCCTAGTTCTTTGTTATACAATATGTTTGATATTCAAAGTATTATTTGAACACTGATTGTTCAATGCCACTCCTATACCAATATGTCCAAGAATATATGCAACTGAAACGACAAATGAAACTGGTAGATTCGTAACGATAGTTTTCTCATGGGAATTTAAAAACTGGTGCTATTGTAACGCAGATACATATCTGCTATCTTAATTTGATCACTCTGATGTCGAAGGCAATTTGTAGTGTATTCAAGGTTTAAAAAGGCTTCTAAAGTTTCTAATTTCCACTTAAAAATGTCAGACTTGATTTGCCCTAACAAAAAATGTATCAACCCCTACAAAAATGTAACTATAATCCACATAATCTTGCTGCTACAGGTTTATTTTCCTGCTGTGAGAAGCAGGATCAAATATATAGTTTGATGAAGACCAAGCATCGAACCCAAAATCACTGGACACTTTAATAATTGGAACACAAGTCACTTTAATAATGTTTACAAATATTTTGCACTACTCTTCTCATATGTATATACTGTATTCTATTCTATTCTACTGCATCTTAGTCTATGCCGCTCTGACATTGCTCACCCAAATATTTATAGATTCTTAATTCCATTACTTTACTCTAAATTTGTGTGTATTGTTATGAATTTTTTAGAACTTACTTGTTAGATATTACTGCACTGTTGGAGCTAGAAACACAAGCATTTCGCTACACCCACGATAACATCTGCTAAATGTGTATGTGACCAATACAATTTGATTTGATTTGATTTGCTCACACTATCCCTCTACTCTTTAGGTGCCTCTTCCTTCCTGTTTCCTTTTCCAGCCCAGTCTCTGTGAGATGCTTCCACCTGGGCCAGTCAGGCCCTGTCAGAAGGCTTTCAGAAGGCAGAAGGCTTTGTATCTTTGCAGAAGAAGGCTCCATAGTATTTCTACACAGCCCAGCGTAGTGTTGTGCTGAGCTCTAATGGGGTGGCTAGACAGATGATCCTGACAGCAACCTGCACAAGTGCTTTTGATCCTATCATCCTCTCCTCCGCCATGGGGTCGGACTGCTTTATCAGAGATATTACCTAAAGTGCCTCTTATTTCATCATCCGGGATGTCACACCACGCAATTCTTTTAATTTATACACCCCCAAAACAAGTACAGGCTTCATAGATCACACGCCCCGGCCCCTCTTCTGAAAAACCATTGTGCAGAGAGGAGAGAGGAGATGTAGAGGCCAGGTGTAGAGTCTAGAATCATTAACCCGCAGCCATGATGTGGGCGCAAGGTCATTATAGAAATGGCTGGAGCGTCCGTTTCAGTGAGAGCAGCTTTTGTTACTTGACCTCGTCTTTATTACACTATCTACACAGACACAGGCACGCATCAATAAACTCATTTCCTCCTCTCCCCTGTCCTGGGCAGCTGTTGGTCGGGCCAGAGAATGTATATTCAACTGTAACCTTGTTACTTACAGTCCAGTCCAGTTTCATCTCTATTGTTTGGTGTGCCATGAATGTGGATATTTACTGAGATACAGTAGATCTGGATGTTTTGCATCAATTCTGGATAAATTCATCAGATCTGGACATTTCCCACCAATTAGATTTTGGGTTCAATTCTCATATTTAGCTTTCTTAAATATGGTGTTTCATTGCCATATCTGTTGTAGCTACTGCTTGTCTTACCTGCCGAGGCATATGCTTCTGAAATTCAATATGGTTTCCTCCATAACCATTGGTTACACATTTCCCCGACAGACAGTTGACTGACTGCAGTTGTACGAGACCTTGATTTCTGTGATCTAACTATTTTAGAGCTACATCATGCATTGCTCAGGTGTGAGTTCTGGTGAGGTGAGGCCTACACGAACGCACAATCTCTGTCAGACACTACAATTACACTCCACTGAAGAGTTGCTTGGCTGATGTGTTTATAACGAGGGCGTAGGACTGGATACATGGTACAGTACAGACTGTTGACACTGACTTTGCTTACCCTTGGAAAGCTTTCTGCGCCCCATGATCCAACATCTGAAGAGCTGATAAAAACCCTGCAGTTGCCTCAAAGCAGCTGCAAGGCTTAACATTGTCAAAAAGGGTTTTTATTTCTCTCCTGTTTTGACCTCCTGTGTATATTTTATTGAGCTGCTCTCATCCCACGGGAGTGCGAGGCAGCCATAAGCTACGTTGAAAATGTATTTCAGAGCTCATTAACACGGAAAGCGCATGGAGCATGCCTGAACATGCAATGTACTTTTCAGAGACACTGGTGAACGGTAGGTGCGGCTACACTGCTGAACCAAGCTCAGAATCTTAGTTTTAGGGCAGTTAGTTAACTAACAGGGCTTCAGATAGATTGTATCCTTACAGAGTGTGTGAACGCGTCACAAATGATCCCACAGTTCACAAATATGAGGGTCTTTTATATTAGCTGACTTGAATTTTGAATTTTTTTCCAGAATGATCGTGATCAATTTATTAAATGAAAAATAAAATTCAGATAAAACATGATTGTAGGCAGGGCTACTTAGTTTGAAGTTCATGGTGTTACTTGATACCTCGTTATGTCCTTAGTCCTGTGAGAAGCTTCTCTTTGATGCTAAGCATTCTGCACTGGTGCATTTGGAGACAGACATACAGTACAGACACACAGACAGACATATTGCTGTGGTCATACAGCGGCCTGAATATAACCTCAATCCTCCCTTCCACCAGCCTTTGTCTGTTTGCTCAAACCCCTGTGTAAAATGCACCAGCACAAATTATGATAACACAGCCTTTTTAGTTTTCCAAATTAGGCTTGAACGTCAGAAGAGGGCCCTCCAGGGTAGCCGGTTAGTCGCAAACCGATGATATATACCTTCCCTCTAGATCCTCCTCTTCCATTTTCCATCATGCAAAGCAAATATCAAAAATGTGATTTGAATCATCCCAGGAAAATGATCCCTGAAGGGCATTACAAGGAGGAAGCATGTAGCGTAACCACCAAATCACGCACAGACCACCTTACCCAGTGTGTGTCCCAAATGGCACCCTATTCCCTATACAGTGCACTAATTGTGAAAGCAGTGCACTATATAGGGGATGGGGTATGTCATTTGGAATGCAAGCCAGGCTTCTCTTTTACTGGCATCGATGAGTCTCTCTAGCTTACTCTCAGCTCAGTGCACTGCTGGCCCCAGAGAGCATGGACCTGAGTCTCAGAGCTACAGACCACACTGGCCTGGAGGTTAATTACCATCCCCTGAGTGACTTTAGTAGCCCCCTCTCTTTAACAGGGTGACCCATAAATGGTGGATTTCTGAACGGTGCAGGGAAAAAAATGTATCCTCTGATTGTTAGTTTTATGACTTTTTATGATTAATGTCCTTGAGCATGGACGACATGGACTGGAATTCAGTTTCTGAATTCTCAGCTGGATAAACTAGAATAACTAAGTAAAAGACACTTCATGATCAGGGTACAATTTGAATTATCTTGATGAGGTATGTAGATGTATTGCACCTGGTCTAGTGTCTTGTGGTGTGCGCTCTGTAATCTGGAGGAAAAGCAAGCTTGACACTTCCTTAGGGGAGTCTGGTTCTGCTGTGTAGAATATACCAGAGACAGGTCAGATGCTTTAAAGACGCATTTAAAGGACCGGCATCAATCAGCTTCAATCAACTGCAATTCCCAGGCCACATAGAATAGAATCAGAGGTATCTGCAAATGAAATCTTTAAACATCTTAAATCTTTAAAAACTAATTTAGTTAATGTCTTACCATTGCCGATTAAAAGCTCTGTCTGCAATTATATTGGGCCAGTGATTACGGAGTTCTGTGATTTACTGTGTGTGTGTGTGCAAGCGCACGTGTGCGAGAGAGAGAGAGAGAGAGAGAGAGAGAGAGAGAGAGAGAGAGAGAGAGAGAGAGAGAGAGAGAGAGAGAGAGAGAGAGAGAGAGAGAGAGAGAGAGAGAGAGAGAGAGAGAGAGAGAGAGAGAGAGAGAGAGAGAGAGAGAGAGAGAGAGAGAGAGAGAGAGAGAGAGAGAGAGAGAGAGAGAGAGAGAGAGAGAGAGAGAGAGAGAGAGAGAGAGGGTAGCCTCAGTTCAGAATCCCTTGCTTGCATCTTTGTCATTTGCAAGATAATCTCACCATTGATCGATTTGTTAAAATGCTTGAAAATGAAATGAGTGTCCCTCATCCCACTTAATCAAGAGAGACTATTGATCAGGTTGCTAATGAAGGCTCGTTCAGATACGGCTGAGAAGAGTGCACTCCTATCATGTCATGTTGTGGAGTAATAGGATGTCTTTATCGAAAGATGCCCAGATATCAGTATCAGCCATGCTTGAGTTTCAAATGGAAACCTGTTCTGGTTTTCTTTCTATTGTGATATGTGTTTTAATCTGAGGACTACATCAGGGAGCGAGCAAAGAAGTTGAGATAACGTCAATACATGCATATTCCCAAAATGTGACCATCTGTTATTAGCCCGCTATTAGCCTACTGTTTACCATTTAAGCCATTAGCCAACAGCCCCAATGGTCATTTTAGGGGAATTTAGAATCAATACCTGCTCAACAATATATGTTGCTTGGCGGTTTTGCCTCATTATTGCCAAGCATTAAGTTAAGTCTGCCATGAATAATATTTAAGTAGAAGATAGATTAATGGAGATATCAATATGTGAATGATGAGAGTGAAAAGGCCAGTCATTTGGCCACTCTGGGTGACCCCTGAGGAGGAGGTCAGTAGCTCTAGCGCTGAGGGTAACATTGACTTACCACGTAAGTACATGTTGAGTGGCTCTTACTGCTTAAAGCATGACTGACCTCTAGACAGAAGCATCGTTGGGTGCTCGGTGTTCCATGGAGGTTGTTGTAGTAATAATACCATGAGATTTGACAGAAAATCCTGACATAGGAGCCCTTCATTTCATACAGGTTTAGGGTTGGGTTAGGGTTTGAGCTGGGGTTAGGTTTATAGTTAAGGTTAGGGCTATGAGAGCTGGACCTTTTACTCTGTATGGGTCACTTCTCTGGTGCCTATTGGACAGAGAGTGACGAAGTGGACTTGGCAGCAGAGGGCTCATAATAATGGTTGGAATGGAGTGAATGGTATCAAACCCATGAAAACCATTTTTTTCATACCATTCCATTTACTTCATTCCAGACATTATTATGAGCCGTTCTCCACTCCAAGTAGTAAACTACAGTAAAGCTCCTCTAACAGAGAGAAGGTTGTGGACTCTCCTCTCTCTGGTCGGGTTCTACAACGCCTTTCAGATGTCCTTGTATTTTCAACATCAGTTTGGCTCTTGATGCCCAGTTTACACGTATAATGCATTTCCTATAAAGGCAAAACGTGCCCAATCACACCTAATGGCTGTTGTGTTAAAACACAGCCTTCAGTTCTCTAGGGGTCCATATACTACCCAGAATGCATTGAATGCTTTGACCACAGAGCCTGCCTGCATACAGGGGGCATAGTGTTGTGATCAGAAGGTAGTGGTGGTGGGGGTGTTTGGAGAGAGACATCCATTTCAGCATTTTTAATATGTGTATCCTATTAAGTGCTTTTTGATAATTGTGCTTTGTACTTTTTACAGCACTTCAGTCTATTCCCAGTTCAATTTCCTCTTTTATCGGACGTGTGAAATATTGATCTCTGACAGATAAAAGCAAACACCATAATCTCACCCCGGTCGGCTTGGTAGTGAGTGAGTGGAGGAGCGACGCGGAGGAGAGGAGGGTTGGAATGCACTGGGGACCGGTCACACTTCCAAACCCTCTTTGTTTTATTGCATTTTTTCGTCAACAGAATTTACCTACTGCACTCTGGGATGTTTATGTAAAACACCTGCCCGCTGACGGGCCGTTGATATGACCATCTCTCTCACCAGTGTCCCCCTCCTCCTTGCACCGCTATCCCCCGCGGCCCCCTCCTTGACATTTTGCAAAGCGCAGCGTAGGGGCTCCCGAGGTGCTTTCGATGATTGCCGCTGCTTAAACTGCTGTCAGAGCCGCCAAAATAACAGTGATTTATCTCCATAGCGGTTTATGGAAGTTAGTGTTTTCTGTTAACCTGCAGCACTCAAATGCAGCTTGGTGCAGCCTCGCCATCACATTAACCTCAATCAATCACACCTTGATTTTTCCATAAAAGAAAAGCCAGCTGTAAATAACACTCTGCTATTGGCACTGGTTGCTGCTGAACGAATAAAGCCCCAATAGCATCTCTCATCTCCACTGAGATCTGCATTACAGCTGGCATTATCTATCTGCAGATATCACTGTTGAATGTTTCCAAATGCCCCTGAATAACACAGGGATACAAGAATAATCTGATTCTAATACCTGGAGTTCTAAGTAGGGTCAGTTCATATCGAGGAAGATTTAATGAAGGGTAAGTAGCAGCAATATCAAGAGACACACAGGGAAGTTACAGTTTAGCAGTGGAAAATACTCCATGTAAATCCAGTGTTCCTAATCTCCTACTGTAACTGGTGTGAAATGGCTAGCTAGTTAGCGGTGCACTCTAGTGGCATTTCAATCCAGTGTTCCTAATCTCCTACTGTAACTGGTGTGAAATGGCTAGCTAGTTAGCGGTGCACTCTAGTGGCATTTCAATCCAGTGTTCCTAATCTCCTACTTTAACTGGTGTGAAATGGCTAGCTAGTTAGCGGTGTGAAATGGCTAGCTAGTTAGCGGTGCACTCTAGTGGCATTTCAATCGGTGACGTCACTCGCTCTGAGATCTCGAAGTAGTTGTTTCCCTTGCTTTGCAAGAACTGCAGCTTTTGTGGCGCGATAGATAATGATACTTCTTACGTGACTGTTGTCGATTAGTGCAGAGGGTCCCTGGTTTGAGCCCAGGGGCAAGGAGAGGGACGGGAACAATACTGTTACACTAGCATTAGAAAAGTTTGAAAATGTTCATCCTGGGAGTATTCCAAAATGTAACTTCTTATCATTTTATTAAGCATATACATTTGACAGTCCTTGTTGCATCTACTCATTATTTGATTGCAGGTCTTCCTGAGATAATGGAATCAGGCGTTTTGATACTGAAAGTGTTGTTAATCTCCTAAACTCTCTGGCTACTCATCCCAGAGCATCATTTCTCTCTCCTGTCAGTCCAGTCTGGGCAGGAAGAGATGCCAGAGGAGATGGACCCTGATCCATTTCTTCCATGCAACCCAAAGCAGGAGCATTTTTCCTTTTGGTTGTTGTTTTCCATCCTTTTTAGCTTTGCAGACACTATCCGAGATTTACTGCAAACATTTGACCATCCAGCCCGGCATATTGACTGTGTTTGACAAGCGTAATCCTTTTCTTCTTCCCAGTCACTTTCATTCAGCGATCAATCAGGGCATCAATGCCTGCAGACTGCTATGAAGTCAGGCGCAGTGTTCGATTATCAGCCAGGCACCTTGTGGGCTCTGCTCTTCGCTCTCCGCTATAATATAGTGAATGATTCATCTTCAAAGATATCTTAAGTGGTTGGCGGGGAAGGCACAGAAGTAGCTATGATGCTTCTTTTGTTGACTGCAGCTCTTTTTTTTTTACCCAAACCACAATCTTTTAAAACAACACAAGCATCAACACATCAACACTTTTCCAAGAAAAATGCAGGGTGTGAGTCATTCCATCTCTCTCTTCAGAGAGGATCTCTCTGTGGCTTAGAGTTTTTATCAGAAACAAAAATGTTGATACTTTCTGTCAGAATTGTAAAACTTGCGAATTTCAAACAGGATTTCTTGTCATCCATGCTCATTCTTTTGCACACCTTTCTAAAAATACGGATTACTATGGCTGTACAAACCCCACAGATTCTCCATAGTTTAAACAGGTGTAGCTAGATATGCCAAATGAGTCTCTGCTGATCCACTAGATGATGATGATGGGTCTATAATGGTTTGTTTGTCTTGTCTGCGGTGTGTATGTCTCATTCACTCATTTCAGTTGTGATAGTCTTCATCAACATTGTGACCGATACAAACCTTAACAAAAAGGGTCACAAACCTGCCCCATGTCACCGAACAACCCAGAGCACACATTAAAGGCCTGATCTCTACAGAATGAAGTCAGCCTTCAAGTCACACAATACCGCTATTGCACCAAACACTTGTTCTTACTAATACATAGATGTAAGCTGGGAGGGGTGACAGGGGAGCACAGTGGCTTTAGAGAAGTATTAAAGGAAGTGTAGTAATTATAGGAGAGACAGTGTCAGTGACCTCTAGATTGCTGTATCTTGTCTCTTTTGTCCCTGCCTCTGCTACCAGCCTCATTGGCTGAAATTGTATCTTTTCATTTTGTCTCTCTTGAAAAAAAAATGGTGGTATTGGGAGGCAGTGAAGTGTGACGTTTTGGCTTTTTCTGTCTCCCTCCCTCCTTGAAATCCCTCCCGCCCTCCCTCTGTCCTTCCCTCGCCCCTCCCTCCATCCCCTCTTTCTTACTGGGAGGTCCATGAACAGCTGGGAACCGGAAGAGGAGAGATATAATTCGATGATGATCAGGTGTGTGTGTGGGTTTACCCCCCCCCTCCCCTCCCCCTGCTATTGTCAGGTGTCAGGTGAAAGACAGACCATGTCAGAGGCTGTGGCTTTCAGCTGCTCCTCTCTGGCTATTGCACCAGTCAGTCAGTCACACTCTTCAACAGCATTATCATAGGCTGATGAGAAACATCATGCCTCCCTCGTCTCAGTATCAAACACACTGAGGGAAAGGAGCATTTCAACAGTCCACACTCATATGCTCATCATTTGTCATTGGGCCTCAGAACCAATTTAAGCGGATTGACAAAACAAAGAACATGAGTAACAAAGAAACCCAGCTCCAGGCTTTCAGTATTCTCTTCTGTTATCCTCTTGTATTCTACTTGGATATAAGAGGATGGTCAGTTTGCACATTGCTTAAACGACTCAAACACAGACACATTTCATTGCCACAACCAAACAGGTTAATGTTCACTTGCATTCACTTGCACAAAACTATACTGATTAAAACTCTGATACTTTACATTGAACCCCTGCGAAGACAGTTAGCATTACAATCCTGCTCCTTCTCTCTCTGTAATGTCACTGTATAACTGATCCTCACTAACAGCATCGCGGCTTGGTAATGGCCACCTCAGTTAGAGCGGATTCAGACTAAAGATCTGCTGGCTGGGCTGTCATTAGCGCCTACTACCTTTAGCATGTTAATTGGTATTCTCCTGGTCTGTGGGGAGGCTGTTTGAGATGGAGGGGGACACGCGGCCTCTGCTCAATCACTATCACAGAAGACATGCTGTTTCTGGCTATGTTATGCAGCTCAGAGCAGCGTAGGGCTGGGGCTGTCACTGTGCTGCTGGGCCGTGGGGACTGGGAGCAGAGGATCTGACATTCACACCACATCAGACTGTCTGCTGGGAGTCCTTAAATCTCTCTGGGCTGCCTCTCAGAAGTCAGGCCCACTTCATTATCTTTGGTTTCTATGTTTGTTGGTTTGTTTGTCTGCTTGTCTGTTTGTTTGGTCTCTTCTGTCAGATGTTGGTATGATGGTATAGCCACAGATCATAAGCAGACACAACCCATTAATAAATATACAGTGGAATAGAAATTTAATAACTTTATTGTCCAAACAGAGTGGGAATTTGTGTTTGGCGTCACAATGATAAAACATGGGCAATGTTACAACATCAAGAGTTCAAAAGCATCAGGATCATTTCACATCAACTGTGCAAATAGATCTTTATTTTTTCATTAATCAAACAATCAATTCAGATAAATGGTCAGACTACATAAACAAATATTTGGCATAAAGGGAGAATAGCACAATTACACATGTATCCTGCATTACCATTCAGTCAACATGACTTTGTCTCAAGGGTGACTGACTGACTGACTGATGCTTTTCAAAAGCCATCTCACTTTTGAGCCTGAAAAGAGACATGAAAACTCACAAAGTGTTAAAGCTTCAAATCGATAGCATTTAGCTGGCTGTGACAAAATACATAAAAAGAGAATCAATGCTTATAAAGTGAGATCAGCTTCACAAGAATGTCTCCTCTCTCTCCATTCACATCTACATGTTCTGGACTCCCGTCCAGCCGTATGCAGTGCATGGTTCACCCTCATTCCCACCAGGTACAGGTCAGTTATCCTACCTATTAGCTGTAGCTGGTGTAACACCTCCTCACTGTGAACACCTGCAATTAACACACTCTGAGGAGAAGACACACTTGATTTAAATCCCCTTGTTCCTGCTGTTCATAGTTTTTAGGATGTATGTGGAATGAAAACAGTCAGCATTGTGCCTAAAGTAGAGACAACATTAAAAAATGAAGAATACAATCATGTTTTTGTTGTTGTTGAAAGTATTTGCAGACATACTGTAATTGAATCCTATTTTGTTTTACTTAAAGGACAAACCACTATGGAGGAGCAGTCCCTATGTCCACACCTGGGTTGTGATGGTGGGGTTTAAGTACATATATTTTACCTTGTCATTGTAACAGCAGAGGCTCAAGCATGTCCCCCTCACTTGAGTCTCAAGCACCTGCTAAGCTCTGCCATGCTTGGAGAAAATATCATGTTTGGCATGTTTTTGAAAATTCACCTTGAAGTACGTGTCTGTGTGGAGAGATATATTGTATAGCCTTTTGGTGTTTGCTTTCTTTTGAAATGTGAGTATTTTTTATACGTAAAAGGTTGGAAATTATATATAATATCCATCATAAGTCTTCTTCATTATTCAATATCCATACATGAAACCAGCACCATAATGACTTTTTGGATTAACTTCAAAGCTAATCAATTTAGGAATTAAAGCATATAAAATAGTTCCTATTTTGATTATAAATAATAACAGAATACCTATAATTGATAAAGCTTTTCTCAAAATGCATTTCAGAACTATCATGGCATCAATTCTAAAGAGGCAGGCATATACAGAACTGAAGAATACTGTAGGTAATGGTTTACAGTGCACATTAAATGTCAAAACATAGTCTGAATTCAGAGCTAGAAACTTGCACAGGTTAGTACTTATAACTCAAATCTAATAAAAAGCTGAGGAATGTACTTAATAGAATGTTTCAAAGATCTTGGATGAATCCAACTATTTTGGTAATATTGAAACTTAAAGAAGGTGAACTCAGCATGGAGACTCCATGTTAAAGGATACAGACATGCCACAGAAATTCCTATTTAATATATTCATATTAAATGTAACTCCTTGCCATATAGTACTCTTGAGATAATCAATTTTTATAAACATGTTATAAATGTACATTCCAGTGTTATGCAGAATTTCTGTTTGTCCTTTTGTTTTCTGTATCAATAGATTCCTGTTAATTCCTTCAAATTATTATCAGAATTATCACTGTATGTTACAATGTTGGATTTGTTTTTCCAATAGTTATCTGAACTTTTAGAAGAGAGGAAACTATTTTTTTAAGTTTTCTCTGATGGCTTTAATCGTTTTAATAAAGCGCCAGAGGAAAAGCACTCTAAACGACTGCATCCGAAATGTCACACAAACATGGGTTTGTTTTCTGGTTATTCGATTTTTCTTAGTTGGGCACATTCTATTTCAGGGTCTGCCTACATGACTTTAAATCAGTTCAAAGCACTCAGTAGTACGTTCTCTTTTAATGTTGATGTGTTTTACTGTAAAGACCTGCTGGGTCATTTCATCTCTTTTCCCGCACTCTCAAACCAAGCACTTTCCATGGTACTATTAGAACTGTATGTGTGTGTGTGTGTGTGTGTGTGTGTGTGTGTGTCTGTGTGTGTGTGTGTGCATTCGTGGGTGCGTGTGTCTATGTGTATGTGTATGTGTGTGCATGTATACATGCATGCGTGTGTATGTGCCTTGGTGCGTAGATATGTACTGTATGTGTGTGTTATCACATGCATGCATGTGTGTGAGCATTTTTTTGTGACAATGTGTGTGTATCAGTGTCTGTGATCTGGAGCACATCGCCCCACAGTGGTGTACAGTAGTCTCGGCATGTCCCAGTCAACCAGCCCAGCCACTCACTCCCTTCTGCCTCCTGACTGACTCCCCAGTGCCTCCGAGGTGAACAGCACATTTACATAAAGGTGCAAACGCTTGGCCACAAGATCATCGACACTGTTTATCGTTTGATCAGCTATGATTGATGCTCTGTTCATTCAAATCTAACGTGGCGTATTTTCACTGCCAAGGGACCCATGAAGAGGTTCAATTACAGAGCAATCTCATTAATTCCAGAGGCTTGTTACGCAGAGAGGACATACAGTGGGTTTTTCTGATTCTGGAATGCAGATGTGTTCAGAACATAATTAGTAGATAAGAGTTGTAATTGGAACCTGCTGTGTGGCTGCAGAGGGTGTAGTCCGCTCTATGTTTTACAAGTTCCACAGTGTGGAAGTACACTTTTTTATAACCTGCTCACACACACACACCATCCATCACACACACACAAACAGTGGGAGGGGAGGGAGCGACCAACCACTGCTCCATGGTATTGTGTTAGTGGAAGTGTGTCTGATGGAGAAATGCATAACCTGGAAATGCTTTGGCTGTGCTGGGAAAATGAGGGCTGTGGAAAGAACCATGCAAGGCTATATGACAGGTTTGATGACAGTTTTTATGTTAATATAAATATTGGTGTATAATTATCAAGACTGTTATTTATTTTGTTTAAATTATCAGAAGCTCGGAAAATCGATGCACAAGTTTTGCATGGAGTTTTTTCCTTTAACTTGTACAGTCATATATTAAGTTATAGCTACTGTTGTATGTGTTCACTAAAGACAAGTGTAGTGAATCTAGAATGAATCTAGAACAGGTCTGACACACACAGTCCTAGTGTCAACCATGATAGGCAATATACAGTGCCACCCAATACTTCATGGAGTGGACAGCATCTTCTTTGGGTTGTTGAAGAATGTGGGGTGGAAACATCAAACACTCCTGTGTGCATTTTTCTCAGGACCTTTATGGCGTTTTATGACACAACGCAGGTCTTTTTTTTCTGTCCCTGTCTCCCAGGTCATGTAAAATGTCAGGGAGGTGGAGGGCTGGTTATAGGGGTGGTACAGGCCTACAGGGCTGCATAGAGGCATATCAAAGAGCCGTGGGGGGGAGGGCGGCCACCCCCTGGTCCAACACACACCACACAGCCAGGTTCATTGGGCTCGTTAGACAGACCCGTTATTTAAAAATGCCTGCCTCTCAGCCGAAGGAGAGACTATGGGGGACTTGCTGTAGCGCTACATAAACGTCAGCAGCTCCAGTAGGACCCCTCCCTCCTCCTCCACGGACCCCCTCTCCCCCAACTCTGAGGAGCAGATATGAGGCTGACTGTACTCACCGCGGTGGTCCACACTCGTCTGGTCTGGAGCTGTGGGGCAGGGGGCCCGGCAGACCCCTCCCCCTGGCCAAGGGTGTTAGCGGAGATGTGAGGAGTGTGTGAGGTAGGGAGGGGGGACGCAGAACGTCAAGCAGGCAGACCAAGGGCCATTACTGGTGTGGTGGACGGGGGAGGCAGGGGAGGAGGGGGAGGCAGGGGAGAGTGTAACCCAGTGCTGGGTGGCGGATCTCCCCCAGCTGTGCCCATCTGAGGGGAAAAGCGAGCCAGAGGAAGCTCCATTAGTTCCAGGGAAAGGCCCTCTGTGGCCCACAGTCAGCCGCAGCCGAGCAGAAACACCCAGAGCTCTCTCTCTCTCTCTCTCTCTCTCTCTCTCTCTCTCTGTTTCTTTCTCTCTCCCTCTCTCTGCCTCTCCTCATCTCTAGTTCTGTTTCTCTCACTCTCTCCTACCTCCTCTCTCTCCTCCATTTCTATCTCACTCTCCTTTCCTCACTCCCTTCCTCCCTTCCAGGAACCCTCCTCACCGTAACCTCAATTAGGAGCTCAGGACCAGAGGTCTGAGGACAATGAACAAAGAACTCTGATTCACTTGGGTCAGGTCATAAACAGTACAATAATTGGCACGTCTCAAGTTCTCCTTTATGATCTACGTACACGTCACTGTGGCCAATTACACAAGGGCTAGTTGCCCTGAAAAATAATCACCAGATAAATATTTCCCCATACGGCACCATTGTAAATGCAGTGTGTGTTAATTCAAGTCAAACAAAGAAATTAGACACAAGTTCAACACTCACTGCTGCTCCATTCAATGTCTTACTGTGTGAAGAAGCAGTGTAAGGTGACAGCTAGGCTCCACCTCCTAAAGGTAACATTAGAAACACAGTTCCATTTCAAATGTACTTAGTAGATTTCCGACCAATTAGAGAGTTATTCTGGGAATTCACAGGGACCAGTGGCAGCAGCAGAACTGTGTAATGTTTTAAGAAACCCACCACTAATGCTGTTTTGTCTGAGCAGACCAGAAAAACACTGTCCTGCAAAGCACAGTGTGCCTGAAGGAGAGGGAACATGTGTTTACATCAAAGTCAGCCATGTCTCTGTGACTGTGGTGCTCCTCAAGCGCCAGGCTTGTGGTTGATTAATTCATGCAGGCTGTTTCTTTAGTTAGGGTTAGACACTTCACTGAAATGAGAGAGCCTCAGTCGCCTCTTCCATGTGTGGTCAAGGAGGTAACCTTGTTCCGGTCTCTCTCTATCTCTCTCTCTCTTTCTCTCTCCTAAAATAACAGAGTAGAGGAGGGTGGAGGGACAACAAAAGCCGCTAGACCCATTTGGTCTCTATTGTCCACTGACCCATATCTCTATTAATTACATACGTGGTTTATCTTTCATACACTCCCAGTGCCTGCGGCGAGACGGCTTCCGCTGCAGGAACACTTCAAATGAGACTAGATCCATGTCA
Organism: Oncorhynchus mykiss; assembly: GCF_013265735.2. Taxonomy (NCBI): domain Eukaryota; kingdom Metazoa; phylum Chordata; class Actinopteri; order Salmoniformes; family Salmonidae; genus Oncorhynchus; species Oncorhynchus mykiss. The sequence continues at coordinate 75,863,971 of NC_048570.1, read as the reverse complement.
GATGTATGGTCTTTCCTGCTTTAGAGAAACGACTCAACATGTCCTGAAGAGCTTCTTATCCTCCTTATCTCAACAGTATTAATGACTAGGGATCATGGTGGACATGCTGGACAGATGGAAAGACTTGCTAGACATATTGAATGTCATTTATATTCATAGTTTTCTCAGGTTGGTTTTGTTTTGAGCCTTTTTGAAGCATTTTCAGCATTGTTTTTTGCACAATAATAATACATTTTCTTTGAACTAGTATTGGTTTATGTCTGTCCTCCTGATGTCTGTATGTACTGCATGTTTGTCTACAGATGTGGGATCTTTTATCACCCTGTTGCATGACATTTTAAATGTAGTGTACTGGGGTTTTAAAAAGGCTTCTAAAGTTTGTCATTTCCGACTAGATTCCCTTACAAAAAAATTATCAACCCCTACAAAAATGTACATTTATGATAATCCACAAGTTAATTCTCATTTATTAATGCTGCAGGATTAATTTCCAGCTGTAGGAAACTGGCTCAAATTAAGTTCCTACATCTGTATGTGCAATTGATGACTTGATGACTTGCAATTGATGACCTGTCTGTCTGTATGTTTGTCTGTGTAGTACATGTCTACCTTCTACCTAAAGTATCTATCTGTGTATCTGTATCTGCATATGTTTATTAGTCTGGCTGTTGTGTGTTGTCAGTACGAAGCAGCCTATGTCAGGAAGGGGCTGTGCTGTTCCATCTGTCATTTCTGCCTCCATTGAAATTCTGACACGGCCACGTTCCGGGGCTTCATGTTTTTCAATTAGACGTCACTTCAGCCATCCCTGGCTCGAAATTAAAGGGCATTATTCCATTGTTTAGCTGCACTGCAAGCCAACCCTGCTATGTGTAACCCTTTTATATTTGAAGAATAACAATATAATAATATGGAAATAGTGTCATGTTTGTGATTCAGTTGGATGAGCATCTACAAAGGCCCTCTTACTATAAATATCAATTTACAGTCCTCATGTCAGCACGCTTACAGAGTTGTTTGATTATAGTACTTTCATTTAGAATGTTTCACCATCACATTTCAGTGACTATAATGGAATCTACAGACAGTTTGAATTGAAATAATCTGCAATATTCTTTGAGGACAGAATTGTTATATTGAGGTTAATGCAAAAGGTGTAACCTGCTGTGGTTCAAATCCTCTTCACTAGTTTTACCCAGCAGCGCCTACTCTCTACCTCCCTGATGTGAGTTAACCCAATGTAGGGGGTGGAGGGGAGGATGCCGACAGAGGAGTTTTGGGGAAAACATGCCTTTGTACTGTATGTTTGCCTCCCAACCAGTAGCAGCTGAGCTGATGTGGCGGTTATGTCCCCCTAACCCTGACAAGTGTTCTCTTGGCCCTCTGAGAGGACCGAGGAGACAGTGCCCAGGGGTGGTACTGTAGTCTGCGTAAATAACCCAAAAGGCCTGTGATTTCCCAATCACAACAGAGGTGTCATTTACACCCCTTGTCACCAGGAACGACCACGCGGGGCACCCGACTGAACCCTGGAGAGACGCGGTATTGATCCCCTCCGCCAAGAAAGCCAGCTGCCATTAAAGCCATGACAGTGGAACTGTACCGCATCGATTGCTAGCGCCGGGACCCCTTGCTATTATTTCTAGAAGAGAGGGGAGCGCTCCATCCACTACTCTCTTATGACTGGTAATTGATGGCAAGTGGGGCCTTGCTTCCTTCCATGACCCCAGCACACTGAAAGTCAGATGGATTACATCTAACACAATTATGATTGATATTATTAGATTACGCCACGCACGAACAACATGGCAGACTTGCTGACTGACTGCCTGCCTGACTGCTCTGGACTGGTCTGGATGACCATGCTGAGGTAATCACTCTCTCTGGAGGTCCGTCTGATGCCTTTCTCATCCTACCATAGTGGGGAGAGACGGGAGCGTAGTGTGTGTGTATTGTGTAAGCGTGTGTTTGTGTGTGTGTGCATGCGTGAAGTGCTAAGATACTACGCAGTAAAACCCAACCAGCTTTTACCTCAAGGACACTGGATTACCAGTCAATACAAGAACATCCATAACAGGACCTCTCTTATCTGGAGCCCTGATATGGCAAAATGTTCTAACCAACACTTCACAGTGTTTTGCTCAACACTCTCTCTGTTCACCTCCTGTGGTGTAACACATCTAAGAGACTTCACCTCCTCTCACTCTGAAGGGTTTGGCTGCTGCACTCACTCACTCACACACACACACACACACACACACACACACACACACACACACACACACACACACACACACACACACACACACACACACACACACACACACACACACAGCACTTAACCATTCTGAATACTTTAATATGTATAAAAGTTCAAGTTCTCAGCACCAATCTGCATCACCAGGCTGCTACTCCAGCGGTGTAAAAATGTATTTGCAGCTGTCACGGCTTTAATTAATATCCAGCTGAGTAATTGAATAGCTTCTGTTGGGATCTCTGTTCCCTGTGTTTTCCTTTATTGATTTATTTCACCAAGATTTGTATAAATCCTCTGGTGTTGTGACCGGATCGAGCAATTCATATTTAGAGCCAGCTCAGTACAAACACACTGCAATTCATATTTAGAGCCAGCTTAATACAAACACACTGCAATTCATATTTAGAGCCAGCTTAATACAAACACACTGCAATTCATATTTAGAGCCAGCTTAATACAAACACACTGCAATTCATATTTAGAGCCAGCATAATACAAACACACTGCAATTCATATTTAGTCAACTCAATATATAAACACTGCAATTCATATTTAGAGCCAGCTAAATACATACACAATGCAATTCATATTTAGAGCCAGCTCGATACACACACTGCAATTCATATTCAGAGCCAGCTCAGTACCTACACACTGCAATTCATATTTAGAGCCAGCTCAGTACATACACACTGCAATTCATATTTAGAGCCAGCTCAGTACCTACACACTGCAATTCATATTTAGAGCCAGCTCAATACATAAACACTGCAATTAATATTTACAGCCAGCTCAGTACATACAAACTGCAATTAATATTCAGAGCCAGCTTAGTATACACACTGCAATTCATATTTAGAGCCAGCTCAATACATTCAGGCTGCAATTCAAATTTAGAGCCAGCTCAATACATACACACTGCAATTCATATTTAGAGTCAGCTAAATACATACACAATGCAATTCATATTTAGAGCCAGCTCGATACACACACTGCAGTTCATATTCAGAGCCAGCTCAGTACATACACACTGCAATTCATATTTAGAGCCAGCTCAGTACCTACACACTGCAATTCATATTTAGAGCCAGCTAAATACATACACACTGCAATTCATATTTAGAGCCAGCTCAATACATAAAGACTGATATTAAAATTTAGAGCCAGCTCAATACATAAACACTGCAATTAATATTTAGAGCCAGCTCAGTACATACACACTGCAATTCATATTCAGAGCCAGCTTAGTATACACACTGCAATTCATATTTAGAGCCAGCTCAATACATACACACTGCAATTCATATTTAGAGCCAGCTCAATACATTCATGCTGCAATATAAATTTAGAGCCAGCTCAATACATACACACTGCAATTCATATTTAGAGCCAGCTAAATACATACACAATGCAATTCATATTTAGAGCCAGCATAATACAAACACACTGCAATTCATATTTAGAGCCAGCATAATACAAACACACTGCAATTCATATTTAGTCAACTCAATATATAAACACTGCAATTCATATTTAGAGCCAGCTAAATACATACACAATGCAATTCATATTTAGAGCCAGCTCGATACACACACTGCAATTCATATTCAGAGCCAGCTCAGTACCTACACACTGCAATTCATATTTAGAGCCAGCTCAGTACCTACACACTGCAATTCATATTTAGAGCCAGCTCAATACATAAACACTGATATTAAAATTTAGAGCCAGCTCAATACATAAACACTGCAATTAATATTTACAGCCAGCTCATTACATACAAACTGCAATTAATATTCAGAGCCAGCTTAGTATACACACTGCAATTCATATTTAGAGCCAGCTCAATACATTCAGGCTGCAATTCAAATTTAGAGCCAGCTCAATACATACACACTGCAATTCATATTTAGAGTCAGCTAAATACATACACAATGCAATTCATATTTAGAGCCAGCTCAGCACATACACACTGCAATTCATATTTAGAGCCAGCTTAGTATACACACTGCAATTCATATTTAGAGCCAGCTCAGTACCTACACACTGCAATTCATATTTAGAGCCAGCTAAATACATACACACTGCAATTCATATTTAGAGCCAGCTCAATACATAAAGACTGATATTAAAATTTAGAGCCAGCTCAATACATAAACACTGCAATTAATATTTAGAGCCAGCTCAGTACATACACACTGCAATTCATATTCAGAGCCAGCTTAGTATACACACTGCAATTCATATTTAGAGCCAGCTCAATACATACACACTGCAATTCATATTTAGAGCCAGCTAAATACATTCACGCTGCAATTCAAATTTAGAGCTAGCTCAGTACATACACACTGCAATTCATATTTAGAGCCATCTCAGTACATACACACTGCAATTCATATTTAGAGCCAGCTCAATACATTCACACTGCAATTCATATTTAGAGCCAGCTCAGTACATACACACTGCAATTCATATTCAAAGCCAGCTTAGTATACACACTGCAATTCATATTTAGAGCCAGCTCAATACATACACACTGCAATTAATATTTAGAGCCAGCTAAATACATACACAATGCAATTCATATTTAGAGCCAGCTAAATATATGCACACTGCAATTCATATTTAGAGCCAGCTTAATATAAACACACTGCAATTCATATTTAGTCAACTCAATATATAAACACTGCAATTCATATTTAGAGCCAGCTCAATACATTCATGCTGCAATTCAAATTTAGAGCCAGCTCAATACATAGACACTGCAATTCATATTTAGAGCCAGCTAAATACATACACAATGCAATTCATATTCAGAGCCAGCTCATTACATACACACTGCAATTCATATTTAGAGCCAGATCAATACATAAACACTGATGTTAAAATTTAGAGCCAGCTCAATACATAAACACTGCAATTAATATTTAGAGCCAGCTCAGTACATACACACTGCAATTAATATTCAGAGCCAGCTTAGTATACGCACTGCAAATCATATTTAGAGCCAGCTAAATACATTCACGCTGCAATTCAAATTTAGAGCCAGCTCAGTATATACACACTGCAATTTATATTTAGAGCCATCTCAGTACATACACACTGCAATTCATATTTAGAGCCAGCTCAATACATTCACAGTGCAATTCTTATTTAGAGCCAGTTCAGTACATACACACTGTAATTCATATTCAAAGCCAGCTTAGTATACACACTGCAATTCATATTTAGAGCCAGCTCAATACATACACACTGCAATTCATATTTAGAGCCAGCTCAGTACATACACACTGCAATTCATATTTAGAGCCAGCTCACTACATACACGCTGCAATTCATATTTAGAGCCAGCTCAATACATTCACACTGCAATTCATATTTAGAGCCAGCTTAGTATACACACTGCAATTCATATTTAGAGCCAGCTCAATACATACACACTGCAATTCATATTTAGAGCCAGCTCAGTACATACACACTGCAATTCATATTTAGAGCCAGCTCACTACATACACACTGCAATTCATATTTAGAGCCAGCTCAATACATTCACACTGCAATTCATATTTAGAGCCAGCTCAGTACATACACACTGCAATTCATATTCAAAGCCAGCTTAGTATACACACTGCAATTCATATTTAGAGCCAGCTCAATACATACACACTGCAATTCATATTTAGAGCCAGTTCAGTACATACACACTGCAATTCATATTTAGAGCCAGCTCACTACATACACATTGCAATTCATATTTAGAGACAGCTCAGTACATACACACTGCAATTAATATTTAGAGCCAGCTAAATACATTCACGCTGCAATTCATATTTAGAGCCAGCTCAGTACATACACACTGCAATTCATATTTAGAGCCAGCTCACTACATACACACTGCAATTCATATTTAGAGCCAGCTCAATACATTCACATTGCAATTCATATTTAGAGACAGCTCAGTACATACACACTGCAATTCATATTTAGAGCCAGCTCAATACATAAACACTGATGTTAAAATTTAGAGCCAGCTCAATACATAAACACTGCAATTAATATTTGGAGCCAGCTCAGTACATACACACTGCAATTAATATTCAGAGCCAGCTTAGTATACGCACTGCAAATCATATTAAAGCCAGCTAAATACATTCACGCTGCAATTCAAATTTAGAGCCAGCTAAATACATACACACTGCAATTTATATTTAGAGCCATCTCAGTACATACACACTGCAATTCATATTTAGAGCCAGCTCAATACATTCACACTGCAATTCATATTTAGAGCCAGTTCAGTACATACACACTGTAATTCATATTCAAAGCCAGCTTAGTATACACACTGCAATTCATATTTAGAGCCAGCTCAATACATACACACTGCAATTCATATTTAGAGCCAGCTCAGTACATACACACTGCAATTCATATTTAGAGCCAGCTCACTACATACACGCTGCAATTCATATTTAGAGCCAGCTCAATACATTCACACTGCAATTCATATTTAAAGCCAGCTCAGTACATACACACTGCAATTCATATTTAGAGCCAGCTCAATACATACACACTGCAATTCATATTTAGAGCCAGCTAAATATATGCACACTGCAATTCATATTTAGAGCCAGCTTAATATAAACACACTGCAATTCATATTTAGTCAACTCAATATATAAACACTGCAATTCATATTTAGAGCCAGCTCAATACATTCATGCTGCAATTCAAATTTAGAGCCAGCTCAATACATACACACTGCAATTCATATTTAGAGCCAGCTAAATACATACACAATGAAATTCATATTCAGAGCCAGCTCAGTACATACACACTGCAATTCATATTTAGAGCCAGCTCAATACATAAACACTGATGTTAAAATTTAGAGCCAGCTCAATACATAAACACTGCAATTAATATTTAGAGCCAGCTCAGTACATACACACTGCAATTAATATTCAGAGCCAGCTTAGTATACGCACTGCAAATCATATTTAGAGCCAGCTAAATACATTCACGCTGCAATTCAAATTTAGAGCCAGCTCAGTATATACACACTGCAATTTATATTTAGAGCCATCTCAGTACATACACACTGCAATTCATATTTAGAGCCAGCTCAATACATTCACACTGCAATTCATATTTAGAGCCAGTTCAGTACATACACACTGTAATTCATATTCAAAGCCAGCTTAGTATACACACTGCAATTCATATTTAGAGCCAGCTCAATACATACACACTGCAATTCATATTTAGAGCCAGCTCAGTACATACACACTGCAATTAATATTGAGAGCCAGCTCACTACATACACGCTGCAATTCATATTTAGAGCCAGCTCAATACATTCACACTGCAATTCATATTTAGAGCCAGCTCAGTACATACACACTGCAATTCATATTTAGAGCCAGCTCAATACATACACACTGCAATTCATATTTAGAGCCAGCTAAATACATACACAATGCAATTCATATTTAGAGCCAGCTCGATACACACACTGCAATTCATATTTAGAGCCAGCTAAGTACACACACGCTGCAATTAATATTTAGAACCAGCCAAATACATTCATGCTGCAATTCAAATTTAGGGTCAGCTCAATACATACACACTGCAATTCATATTTAGAGCCAGCTCAATACATTCACACTGCAATTCATATTTAGAGCCAGCTCAGTACATACACGCTGCAATTAATAATTAGAGCCAGCTAAATACATTCATGCTGCAATTCAAATTTAGAGGCAGCTCAATACATACACACTGCAATTCATATTTAGAGGCAGCTCAATACATACACACTGCAATTCATATTTAGAGCCAGCTCAGTACATAAAAACTGCAATTCATATTTAGAGCCAGCTCAATACATTCACACTGCAATTCATATTTAGAAACCAGCTAAATACATACACACTGCATTTCATATTTAGAGCCAGCTAAATACATACACACTGCAATTCATATTTAGAGCAAGCTCAATACATAAACACTGATATTAAAATTTAGAGCCAGCTCAATACATACACACAGCAATTAATATTTAGAGCCAGCTAAATACATTCACGTTGCAATTCATATTTAGAGCCAGCTCAGTACATACACACTGTAATTCATATTTAGAGCCAGCTCAATACATTCACACTGCAATTCATATTTAGAGCCAGCTCAATACATACACACTGCAATTCATATTTAAAGCCAGCTCAATACATTCACACTGCAATTCATATTTAGAGGCATCTCAAAACATACACGCTGCAATTCATATTTAGAGCCAGCTCAGTACATACACACTGCAATTCATATTTAGAGCCAGCTCACGACATACACGCTGCAATTCATATTTAGAGCCAGCTCAATACATTCACACTGCAATTCATATTTAGAGACAGCTCAGTACATACACACTGCAATTCATATTTAGAGCCAGCTAAATACATACACAATGCAATTCATATTTAGAGCCAGCTAAATACATACACACTGCAATTCATATTTAGAGCCAGCTCAATACATAAACACTGATATTAAAATTTAGAGCCAGCTCAATACATAAACACTGCAATTCATATTTAGAGCCAGCTTAATACAAACACACTGCAATTCATATTTAGTCAACTCAATATATAAACACTGCAATTCATATTTAGAGCCAGCTCAATACATTCATGCTGCAATTCAAATTTAGAGCCAGCTCAATACATACACAATGCAATTCATACTTAGAGCCAGCTCGATACACACACTGCAATTCATATTCAGAGCCAGCTCAGTACCTACACACTGCAGTTCATATTTAGAGCCAGCTCAATACATACACACTGCAATTCATATTTAGAGCCAGCTCAATACCTATACACTGCAATTCATATTTAGAGCCAGCTAAATACATACACACTGCAATTCATATTTAGAGCCAGCTCAATACATAAACACTGATGTTAAAATTTAGAGCCAGCTCAATACATAAACACTGCAATTAATATTTAGAGCCAGCTCAGTACATACACACTGCAATTAATATTTAGAGCCAGCTTAGTATACACACTGCAAATCATATTTAGAGCCAGCTCAATACATACACACTGCAATTCATATTTAGAACCAGCTAAATACATACACACTGCAATTCATATTTAGAGCCAGCTCGATACACACACTGCAATTCATATTTAGAGCCAGCTCAGTACATGCACACTGCAATTCAGCAATTCATATTTAGAGCCAGCTCGATACACACACTGCAATTCATATTTAGAGCCAGCTCAGTACATGCACACTGCAATTCATATTTAAAGCCAGCTCAGGACATACACACTGCAATTCATATTTAGAGCCAGCTTAGTAAATACACACTGCAATTCATATTTAGAGCCAGCTCAGTACATACACACTGCAATTTATATTTAGAGCCAGCTCAGTACATACACACTGCAATTCATATTTAGAGCCAGCTCAGTACATACACACTGCAATCCATATTTAGTCAGCTCAATACATACACACTGCAATTTATATTTAGAGCCAGCTCAGTACATACACACTGCAATTCATATTTAGGGCCAGCTCAGTACATACACACTTTCATTCATTTTTAGAGCCAGCTCAGTACATACACACTGCAATTCATATTTAGAGCCAGCTCACTACATCCACGCTGCAATTCATATTTAGAGCCAGCTAAATACATACACACTGCAATTCATATTTAGAGCCAGCTCGATACACACACTGCAATTCATATTTAGAGCCAGCTCAGTACATGCACACTGCAATTCATATTTAAAGCCAGCTCAGGACATACACACTGCAATTCATATTTAGAGCCAGCTTAGTAAATACACACTGCAATTCATATTTAGAGCCAGCTAGGTACATACACACTGCAATTTATATTTAGAGCCAGCTCAGTACATACACACTGCAATTCATATTTAGAGCCAGCTCAGTACATACACACTGCAATTCATATTTAGTCAGCTCAATACATACACACTGCAATTTATATTTAGAGCCAGCTCAGTACATACACACTGCAATTCATATTTAGGGCCAGCTCAGTACATAAACACTGATATTACAATTTAGAGCCAGCTCAATACATACACACTGCAATTCATATTTAGAGCAAGCTCACTACATCCACGCTGCAATTCATATTTAGAGCCAGCTAAATACATACACACTGCAATTCATATTTAGAGCCAGCTCGATACACACACTGCAATTCATATTTAGAGCAAGCTCACTACATCCACGCTGCAATTCATATTTAGAGCCAGCTAAATACATACACACTGCAATTCATATTTACAGCCAGCTCGATACACACACTGCAATTCATATTTAGAGCCAGCTTAGTACATACACACTGCAATTCATATTTAGAGCCAGCTCAGTACATACACACTGCAATTCATATTTAGAGCCAGCTCAGTACATTCACACTGCAATTCATATTTAGAAACCAGCTAAATACATACACACTGCATTTCATATTTAGAGCCAGCTAAATACATACACACTGCAATTCATATTTAGAGCCAGCTCAAAACATAAACACTGATAATAAATTTAGAGCCAGCTCAATACATACACACTGCAATTCATATTTAGAGCCAGCTAAATACATTCACGCTGCAATTCATATTTAGAGCCAGCTCAGTACATACACACTGCAATTCATATTTAGAGCCAGCTCAATACATTCACACTGCAATTCATATTTAGAGCCAGCTCAGTACATACACACTGCAATTCATATTCAAAGCCAGCTTAGTATACACACTGCAATTCATATTTAGAGCCAGCTCGATACACACACTGCAATTCATATTTAGAGCCAGCTTAGTAAATACACACTGCAATTCATATTTAGAGCCAGCTAGGTACATACACACTGCAATTTATATTTAGAGCCAGCTCAGTACATACACACTGCAATTCATATTTAGAGCCAGCTCAGTACATACACACTGCAATTCATATTTAGTCAGCTCAATACATACACACTGCAATTTATATTTAGAGCCAGGTCAGTACATACACACTGCAATTCATATTTAGGGCCAGCTCAGTACATACACACTGCAATGTATATTTAGAGCCAGCTCAATACATTCAGACTGCAATTCATATTTAAAGCCAGCTCAGTACATACACACTGCAATTCATATTTAGAGCCAGCTAAATACATACACAATGCAATTCATATTTAGAGCCAGCTAAATACATACACACTGCAATTCATATTTAGAGCCAGCTCAATACATAAACACTGATATTAAAATTTAGAGCCAGCTCAATACATAAACACTGCAATTCATATTTAGAGCCAGCTTAATACAAACACACTGCAATTCATATTTAGTCAACTCAATATATAAACACTGCAATTCATATTTAGAGCCAGCTCAATACATTCATGCTGCAATTCAAATTTAGAGCCAGCTCAATACATACACAATGCAATTCATACTTAGAGCCAGCTCGATACACACACTGCAATTCATATTCAGAGCCAGCTCAGTACCTACACACTGCAGTTCATATTTAGAGCCAGCTCAATACATACACACTGCAATTCATATTTAGAGCCAGCTCAATACCTATACACTGCAATTCATATTTAGAGCCAGCTAAATACATACACACTGCAATTCATATTTAGAGCCAGCTCAATACATACACACTGCAATTAATATTTAGAGCCAGCTAAATACATACACACTGCAATTCATATTTAGAGCCAGCTCGATACACACACTGCAATTCATATTTAGAGCCAGCTCAGTACATGCACACTGCAATTCAGCAATTCATATTTAGAGCCAGCTCGATACACACACTGCAATTCATATTTAGAGCCAGCTCAGTACATGCACACTGCAATTCATATTTAAAGCCAGCTCAGGACATACACACTGCAATTCATATTTAGAGCCAGCTTAGTAAATACACACTGCAATTCATATTTAGAGCCAGCTCAGTACATACACACTGCAATTTATATTTAGAGCCAGCTCAGTACATACACACTGCAATTCATATTTAGAGCCAGCTCAGTACATACACACTGCAATCCATATTTAGTCAGCTCAATACATACACACTGCAATTTATATTTAGAGCCAGCTCAGTACATACACACTGCAATTCATATTTAGGGCCAGCTCAGTACATACACACTTTCATTCATTTTTAGAGCCAGCTCAGTACATACACACTGCAATTCATATTTAGAGCCAGCTCACTACATCCACGCTGCAATTCATATATAGAGCCAGCTAAATACATACACACTGCAATTCATATTTAGAGCCAGCTCGATACACACACTGCAATTCATATTTAGAGCCAGCTCAGTACATGCACACTGCAATTCAGCAATTCATATTTAGAGCCAGCTCGATACACACACTGCAATTCATATTTAGAGCCAGCTCAGTACATGCACACTGCAATTCATATTTAAAGCCAGCTCAGGACATACACACTGCAATTCATATTTAGAGCCAGCTTAGTAAATACACACTGCAATTCATATTTAGAGCCAGCTAGGTACATACACACTGCAATTTATATTTAGAGCCAGCTCAGTACATACACACTGCAATTCATATTTAGAGCCAGCTCAGTACATACACACTGCAATTCATATTTAGTCAGCTCAATACATACACACTGCAATTTATATTTAGAGCCAGCTCAGTACATACACACTGCAATTCATATTTAGGGCCAGCTCAGTACATAAACACTGATATTAAAATTTAGAGCCAGCTCAATACATACACACTGCAATTCATATTTAGAGCAAGCTCACTACATCCACGCTGCAATTCATATTTAGAGCCAGCTAAATACATACACACTGCAATTCATATTTAGAGCCAGCTCGATACACACACTGCAATTCATATTTAGAGCAAGCTCACTACATCCACGCTGCAATTCATATTTAGAGCCAGCTAAATACATACACACTGCAATTCATATTTACAGCCAGCTCGATACACACACTGCAATTCATATTTAGAGCCAGCTTAGTACATACACACTGCAATTCATATTTAGAGCCAGCTCAGTACATACACACTGCAATTCATATTTAGAGCCAGCTCAGTACATTCACACTGCAATTCATATTTAGAAACCAGCTAAATACATACACACTGCATTTCATATTTAGAGCCAGCTAAATACATACACACTGCAATTCATATTTAGAGCCAGCTCAAAACATAAACACTGATAATAAATTTAGAGCCAGCTCAATACATACACACTGCAATTCATATTTAGAGCCAGCTAAATACATTCACGCTGCAATTCATATTTAGAGCCAGCTCAGTACATACACACTGCAATTCATATTTAGAGCCAGCTCAATACATTCACACTGCAATTCATATTTAGAGCCAGCTCAGTACATACACACTGCAATTCATATTCAAAGCCAGCTTAGTATACACACTGCAATTCATATTTAGAGCCAGCTCGATACACACACTGCAATTCATATTTAGAGCCAGCTTAGTAAATACACACTGCAATTCATATTTAGAGCCAGCTAGGTACATACACACTGCAATTTATATTTAGAGCCAGCTCAGTACATACACACTGCAATTCATATTTAGAGCCAGCTCAGTACATACACACTGCAATTCATATTTAGTCAGCTCAATACATACACACTGCAATTTATATTTAGAGCCAGCTCAGTACATACACACTGCAATTCATATTTAGGGCCAGCTCAGTACATACACACTGCAATTTATATTTAGAGCCAGCTCAATACATTCAGACTGCAATTCATATTTAAAGCCAGCTCAGTACATACACACTGCAATTCATATTTAGAGCCAGCTCAGTACATACACACTGCAATTCATATTTAGAGCCAGCTCAGTACATACACACTGCAATTCATATTTAGTCAGCTCAATACATACACACTGCAATTTATATTTAGAGCCAGCTCAGTACATACACACTGCAATTCATATTTAGAGCCAGCTCAGTACATACACACTGCAATTCATATTTAGTCAGCTCAATACATACACACTGCAATTTATATTTAGAGCCAGGTCAGTACATACACACTGCAATTCATATTTAGGGCCAGCTCAGTACATACACACTGCAATGTATATTTAGAGCCAGCTCAATACATTCAGACTGCAATTCATATTTAAAGCCAGCTCAGTACATACACACTGCAATTCATATTTAGAGCCAGCTCAGTACATACACACTGCAATTCATATTTAGGGCCAGCTCAGTACATACACACTGCAATGTATATTTAGAGCCAGCTCAATACATTCACACTGCAATTCATATTTAAAGCCAGCTCAGTACATACACACTGCAATTCATATTTAGAGCCAGCTCAGTACATACACACTGCAATTCATATTTAGAGCCAGCTCAGTACATACACACTGCAATTCATATTTAGTCAGCTCAATACATACACACTGCAATACATATTTAGAGCCAGCTCAGTACATACACACTGCAATTCATATTTAGTCAGCTCAATACATACACACTGCAATTCATATTTAGAGCCAGCTAAATACATACACACTGCAATTCATATTTAGTCAGCTCAATACATACACACTGCAATTTATATTTAGAGCCAGCTCAGTACATGCACACTGCAATTTATATTTAGAGCCAGCTCAATACATACACACTGCAATTTATATTTAGAGCCAGCTCAGTACATACACACTGCAATTCATATTTAGAGCCAGCTCAGTACATACACACTGCAATTCATATTTAGTCAGCTCAATACATACACACTGCAATTTATATTTAGAGCCAGCTCAGTACATGCACACTGCAATTCAGCAATTCATATTTAGAGCCAGCTCGATACACACACTGCAATTCATATTTAGAGCCAGCTCAGTACATGCACACTGCAATTCATATTTAAAGCCAGCTCAGGACATACACACTGCAATTCATATTTAGAGCCAGCTTAGTAAATACACACTGCAATTCATATTTAGAGCCAGCTAGGTACATACACACTGCAATTTATATTTAGAGCCAGCTCAGTACATACACACTGCAATTCATATTTAGAGCCAGCTCAGTACATACACACTGCAATTCATATTTAGTCAGCTCAATACATACACACTGCAATTTATATTTAGAGCCAGCTCAGTACATACACACTGCAATTCATATTTAGGGCCAGCTCAGTACATAAACACTGATATTAAAATTTAGGGCCAGCTCAATACATACACACTGCAATTCATATTTAGAGCAAGCTCACTACATCCACGCTGCAATTCATATTTAGAGCCAGCTAAATACATACACACTGCAATTCATATTTAGAGCCAGCTCGATACACACACTGCAATTCATATTTAGAGCAAGCTCACTACATCCACGCTGCAATTCATATTTAGAGCCAGCTAAATACATACACACTGCAATTCATATTTACAGCCAGCTCGATACACACACTGCAATTCATATTTAGAGCCAGCTTAGTACATACACACTGCAATTCATATTTAGAGCCAGCTCAGTACATACACACTGCAATTCATATTTAGAGCCAGCTCAGTACATTCACACTGCAATTCATATTTAGAAACCAGCTAAATACATACACACTGCATTTCATATTTAGAGCCAGCTAAATACATACACACTGCAATTCATATTTAGAGCCAGCTCAAAACATAAACACTGATAATAAATTTAGAGCCAGCTCAATACATACACACTGCAATTCATATTTAGAGCCAGCTAAATACATTCACGCTGCAATTCATATTTAGAGCCAGCTCAGTACATACACACTGCAATTCATATTTAGAGCCAGCTCAATACATTCACACTGCAATTCATATTTAGAGCCAGCTCAGTACATACACACTGCAATTCATATTCAAAGCCAGCTTAGTATACACACTGCAATTCATATTTAGAGCCAGCTCGATACACACACTGCAATTCATATTTAGAGCCAGCTTAGTAAATACACACTGCAATTCATATTTAGAGCCAGCTAGGTACATACACACTGCAATTTATATTTAGAGCCAGCTCAGTACATACACACTGCAATTCATATTTAGAGCCAGCTCAGTACATACACACTGCAATTCATATTTAGTCAGCTCAATACATACACACTGCAATTTATATTTAGAGCCAGCTCAGTACATACACACTGCAATTCATATTTAGGGCCAGCTCAGTACATACACACTGCAATTTATATTTAGAGCCAGCTCAATACATTCAGACTGCAATTCATATTTAAAGCCAGCTCAGTACATACACACTGCAATTCATATTTAGAGCCAGCTCAGTACATACACACTGCAATTCATATTTAGAGCCAGCTCAGTACATACACACTGCAATTCATATTTAGTCAGCTCAATACATACACACTGCAATTTATATTTAGAGCCAGCTCAGTACATACACACTGCAATTCATATTTAGAGCCAGCTAAGTACATACACACTGCAATTCATATTTAGTCAGCTCAATACATACACACTGCAATTTATATTTAGAGCCAGGTCAGTACATACACACTGCAATGTATATTTAGAGCCAGCTCAATACATTCAGACTGCAATTCATATTTAGAGCCAGCTCAGTACATACACACTGCAATTCATATTTAGAGCCAGCTCAGTACATACACACTGCAATTCATATTTAGGGCCAGCTCAGTACATACACACTGCAATGTATATTTAGAGCCAGCTCAATACATTCACACTGCAATTCATATTTAAAGCCAGCTCAGTACATACACACTGCAATTCATATTTAGAGCCAGCTCAGTACATACACACTGCAATTCATATTTAGAGCCAGCTCAGTACATACACACTGCAATTCATATTTAGTCAGCTCAATACATACACACTGCAATACATATTTAGAGCCAGCTCAGTACATACACACTGCAATTCATATTTAGTCAGCTCAATACATACACACTGCAATTCATATTTAGAGCCAGCTAAATACATACACAATGCAATTCATATTTAGAGCCAGCTCGATACACACACTGCAATTCATATTCAGAGCCAGCTCAGTACCTACACACTTCAATTCATATTTAGAGCCAGCTCAGTACATACAAACTGCAATTCATATTTAGAGCCAGCTCAATACATTCACACTGCAATTCATATTTAGAAACAAGCTAAATACATACACACTGCATTTCATATTTAGAGCCAGCTAAATACATACACACTGCAATTCATATTTAGAGCCAGCTCAATACATAAACACTGCAATTCATATTTAGAGCCAGCTCGATACACACACTGCAATTCATATTTAGAGCCAGCTCACTACATCCACGCTGCAATTCATATTTAGAGCCAGCTCAGTACATGCACACTGCAATTCATATTTACAGCCAGCTCGATACACACACTGCAATTCATATTCAGAGCCAGCTCAGTACCTACACACTGCAGTTCATATTTAGAGCCAGCTCAATACATACACACTGCAATTCATATTTAGAGCCAGCTCAATACCTATACACTGCAATTCATATTTAGAGCCAGCTAAATACATACACACTGCAATTCATATTTAGAGCCAGCTCAATACATAAACACTGATGTTAAAATTTAGAGCCAGCTCAATACATAAACACTGCAATTAATATTTAGAGCCAGCTCAGTACTTACACACTGCAATTAATATTTAGAGCCAGCTTAGTATACACACTGCAAATCATATTTAGAGCCAGCTCAATACATACACACTGCAATTCATATTTAGAACCAGCTAAATACATACACACTGCAATTCATATTTAGAGCCAGCTCGATACACACACTGCAATTCATATTTAGAGCCAGCTCAGTACATGCACACTGCAATTTAGCAATTCATATTTAGAGCCAGCTCGATACACACACTGCAATTCATATTTAGAGCCAGCTCAGTACATGCACACTGCAATTCATATTTAAAGCCAGCTCAGGACATACACACTGCAATTCATATTTAGAGCCAGCTTAGTAAATACACACTGCAATTCATATTTAGAGCCAGCTCAGTACATACACACTGCAATTTATATTTAGAGCCAGCTCAGTACATACACACTGCAATTCCTATTTAGAGCCAGCTCAGTACATACACACTGCAATTCATATTTAGTCAGCTCAATACATACACACTGCAATTTATATTTAGAGCCAGCTCAGTACATACACACTGCAATTCATATTTAGGGCCAGCTCAGTACATACACACTGCCATTCATTTTTAGAGCCAGCTCAGTACATACACACTGCAATTCATATTTAGAGCCAGCTCACTACATCCACGCTGCAATTCATATTTAGAGCCAGCTAAATACATACACACTGCAATTCATATTTAGAGCCAGCTCAATACATAAACACTGATATTAAAATTTAGAGCCAGCTCAATACATAAACACTGCAATTCATATTTAGAGCCAGCTTAATACAAACACACTGCAATTCATATTTAGTCAACTCAATATATAAACACTGCAATTCATATTTAGAGCCAGCTCAATACATTCATGCTGCAATTCAAATTTAGAGCCAGCTCAATACATACACAATGCAATTCATACTTAGAGCCAGCTCAATACATAAACACTGCAATTCATATTTAGAGCCAGCTCGATACACACACTGCAATTCATATTTAGAGCCAGCTCACTACATCCACGCTGCAATTCATATTTAGAGCCAGCTCAGTACATGCACACTGCAATTCATATTTACAGCCAGCTCGATACACACACTGCAATACATATTCAGAGCCAGCTCAGTACCTACACACTGCAGTTCATATTTAGAGCCAGCTCAATACATACACACTGCAATTCATATTTAGAGCCAGCTCAATACCTATACACTGCAATTCATATTTAGAGCCAGCTAAATACATACACACTGCAATTCATATTTAGAGCCAGCTCAATACATAAACACTGATGTTAACATTTAGAGCCAGCTCAATACATAAACACTGCAATTAATATTTAGAGCCAGCTCAGTACTTACACACTGCAATTAATATTTAGAGCCAGCTTAGTATACACACTGCAAATCATATTTAGAGCCAGCTCAATACATACACACTGCAATTCATATTTAGAACCAGCTAAATACATACACACTGCAATTCATATTTAGAGCCAGCTCGATACACACACTGCAATTCATATTTAGAGCCAGCTCAGTACATGCACACTGCAATTCAGCAATTCATATTTAGAGCCAGCTCGATACACACACTGCAATTCATATTTAGAGCCAGCTCAGTACATGCACACTGCAATTCATATTTAAAGCCAGCTCAGGACATACACACTGCAATTCATATTTAGAGCCAGCTTAGTAAATACACACTGCAATTCATATTTAGAGCCAGCTCAGTACATACACACTGCAATTTATATTTAGAGCCAGCTCAGTACATACACACTGCAATTCCTATTTAGAGCCAGCTCAGTACATACACACTGCAATTCATATTTAGTCAGCTCAATACATACACACTGCAATTTATATTTAGAGCCAGCTCAGTACATACACACTGCAATTCATATTTAGGGCCAGCTCAGTACATACACACTGCCATTCATTTTTAGAGCCAGCTCAGTACATACACACTGCAATTCATATTTAGAGCCAGCTCACTACATCCACGCTGCAATTCATATTTAGAGCCAGCTAAATACATACACACTGCAATTCATATTTAGAGCCAGCTCAATACATAAACACTGATATTAAAATTTAGAGCCAGCTCAATACATAAACACTGCAATTCATATTTAGAGCCAGCTTAATACAAACACACTGCAATTCATATTTAGTCAACTCAATATATAAACACTGCAATTCATATTTAGAGCCAGCTCAATACATTCATGCTGCAATTCAAATTTAGAGCCAGCTCAATACATACACAATGCAATTCATACTTAGAGCCAGCTCGATACACACACTGCAATTCATATTCAGAGCCAGCTCAGTACCTACACACTGCAGTTCATATTTAGAGCCAGCTCAATACATACACACTGCAATTCATATTTAGAGCCAGCTCAATACCTATACACTGCAATTCATATTTAGAGCCAGCTAAATACATACACACTGCAATTCATATTTAGAGCCAGCTCAATACATAAACACTGATGTTAAAATTTAGAGCCAGCTCAATACATAAACACTGCAATTAATATTTAGAGCCAGCTCAGTACATACACACTGCAATTAATATTTAGAGCCAGCTTAGTATACACACTGCAATTCATATTTAGAGCCAGCTCAATACATACACACTGCAATTCATATTTAGAACCAGCTAAATACATACACACTGCAATTCATATTTAGAGCCAGCTCGATACACACACTGCAATTCATATTTAGAGCCAGCTCAGTACATGCACACTGCAATTCATATTTAAAGCCAGCTCAGGACATACACACTGCAATTCATATTTAGAGCCAGCTTAGTAAATACACACTGCAATTCATATTTAGAGCCAGCTCAGTATATACACACTGCAATTTATATTTAGAGCCAGCTCAGTACATACACACTGCAATTCATATTTAGAGCCAGCTCAGTACATACACACTGCAATCCATATTTAGTCAGCTCAATACATACACACTGCAATTTATATTTAGAGCCAGCTCAGTACATACACACTGCAATTCATATTTAGGGCCAGCTCAGTACATACACACTGCCATTCATTTTTAGAGCCAGCTCAGTACATACACACTGCAATTCATATTTAGAGCCAGCTCACTACATCCACGCTGCAATTCATATTTAGAGCCAGCTAAATACATACACACTGCAATTCATATTTAGAGCCAGCTCGATACACACACTGCAATTCATATTTAGAGCCAGCTCAGTACATGCACACTGCAATTCAGCAATTCATATTTAGAGCCAGCTCGATACACACACTGCAATTCATATTTAGAGCCAGCTCAGTACATGCACACTGCAATTCATATTTAAAGCCAGCTCAGGACATACACACTGCAATTCATATTTAGAGCCAGCTTAGTAAATACACACTGCAATTCATATTTAGAGCCAGCTAGGTACATACACACTGCAATTTATATTTAGACCCAGCTCAGTACATACACACTGCAATTCATATTTAGAGCCAGCTCAGTACATACACACTGCAATTCATATTTAGTCAGCTCAATACATACACACTGCAATTTATATTTAGAGCCAGCTCAGTACATACACACTGCAATTCATATTTAGGGCCAGCTCAGTACATACACACTGCAATTTATATTTAGAGCCAGCTCAATACATTCAGACTGCAATTCATATTTAAAGCCAGCTCAGTACATACACACTGCAATTCATATTTAGAGCCAGCTCAGTACATACACACTGCAATTCATATTTAGAGCCAGCTCAGTACATACACACTGCAATTCATATTTAGTCAGCTCAATACATACACACTGCAATTTATATTTAGAGCCAGCTCAGTACATACACACTGCAATTCATATTTAGAGCCAGCTCAGTACATACACACTGCAATTCATATTTAGTCAGCTCAATACATACACACTGCAATTTATATTTAGAGCCAGCTCAGTACATACACACTGCAATTCATATTTAGGGCCAGCTCAGTACATACACACTGCAATGTATATTTAGAGCCAGCTCAATACATTCAGACTGCAATTCATATTTAGAGCCAGCTCAGTACATACACACTGCAATTCATATTTAGGGCCAGCTCAGTACATACACACTGCAATGTATATTTAGAGCCAGCTCAATACATTCACACTGCAATTCATATTTAAAGCCAGCTCAGTACATACACACTGCAATTCATATTTAGAGCCAGCTCAGTACATACACACTGCAATTCATATTTAGAGCCAGCTCAGTACATACACACTGCAATTCATATTTAGTCAGCTCAATACATACACACTGCAATACATATTTAGAGCCAGCTCAGTACATACACACTGCAATTCATATTTAGTCAGCTCAATACATACACACTGCAATTCATATTTAGAGCCAGCTAAATACATACACAATGCAATTCATATTTAGAGCCAGCTCAGTACATACACACTGCAATTCATATTTAAAGCCAGCTCAGTACATTCACTGCAATTCATATTTAGAGCCAGCTCAGTACATACACACTGCAATTCATATTTAGAGCCAGCTCAGTACATACACACTGCAATTCATATTTAGTCAGCTCAATACATACACACTGCAATACATATTTAGAGCCAGCTCAGTACATACACACTGCAATTCATATTTAGAGCCAGCTCGATACACACACTGCAATTCATATTCAGAGCCAGCTCAGTACCTACACACTTCAATTCATATTTAGAGCCAGCTCAGTACATACAAACTGCAATTCATATTTAGAGCCAGCTCAATACATTCACACTGCAATTCATATTTAGAAACAAGCTAAATACATACACACTGCATTTCATATTTAGAGCCAGCTAAATACATACACACTGCAATTCATATTTAGAGCCAGCTCAATACATAAACACTGATATTAAAATTTAGAGCCAGCTCAATACATACACACTGCAATTCATATTTAGAGCAAGCTCACTACATCCACGCTGCAATTCATATTTAGAGCCAGCTAAATACATACACACTGCAATTCATATTTAGAGCCAGCTCGATACACACACTGCAATTCATATTTAGAGCCAGCTCACTACATCCACGCTGCAATTCATATTTAGAGCCAGCTCAGTACATGCACACTGCAATTCCTATTTACAGCCAGCTCGATACACACACTGCAATTCATATTTAGAGCCAGCTTAGTACATACACACTGCAATTCATATTTAGAGCCAGCTCAGTACATACACACTGCAATTCATATTTAGAGCCAGCTCAGTACATTCACACTGCAATTCATATTTAGAAACCAGCTAAATACATACACACTGCATTTCATATTTAGAGCCAGCTAAATACATACACACTGCAATTCATATTTAGAGCCAGCTCAAAACATAAACACTGATAATAAATTTAGAGCCAGCTCAGTACATACACACTGCATTTCATATTTAGAGCCAGCTCAATACATACACACTGCAATTCATATTTAGAGCCAGCTCAATACATTCACACTGCAATTCATATTTAGAGCCAGCTCAGTACATACAAACTGCAATTCTTATTCAAAGACAGCTTAGTATACACACTGCAATTCATATTTAGAGCCAGCTCAATACATACACACTGCCATTCATTTTTAGAGCCAGCTCAGTACATACACACTGCAATTCATATTTAGAGCCAGCTCACTACATACACGCTGCAATTCATATTTAGAGCCAGCTAAATACATACACACTGCAATTCATATTTAGAGCCAGCTCGATACACACACTACAATTCATATTTAGAGCCAGCTCAGTACATGCACACTGCAATTCATATTTAGATCCAGCTCAGTACATACACTGCAATTCATATTTAGAGCCAGCGTAGTACATACACACTGCAATTCATATTTAGAGCCAGCTCACTACATCCACGCTGCAATTCCTATTTAGAGCCAGCTAAATACATACACACTGCAATTCATATTTAGAGCCAGCTCGATACACATACTGCAATTCATATTTAGAGCCAGCTCAGTACATGCACACTGCAATTCAGCAATTCATATTTAGAGCCAGCTCGATACACACACTGCAATTCATATTTAGAGCCAGCTCAGTACATGCACACTGCAATTCATATTTAAAGCCAGCTCAGGACATACACACTGCAATTCATATTTAGAGCCAGCTTAGTAAATACACACTGTAATTCATATTTAGAGCCAGCTCAGTACATACACACTGCAATTTATATTTAGACCCAGCTCAGTACATACACACTGCAATTCATATTTAGAGCCAGCTCAGTACATACACACTGCAATTCATATTTAGTCAGCTCAATACATACACACTGCAATTTATATTTAGAGCCAGCTCAGTACATACACACTGCAATTCATATTTAGGGCCAGCTCAGTACATACACACTGCAATTTATATTTAGAGCCAGCTCAATACATTCAGACTGCAATTCATATTTAAAGCCAGCTCAGTACATACACACTGCAATTCATATTTAGAGCCAGCTCAGTACATACACACTGCAATTCATATTTAGAGCCAGCTCAGTACATACACACTGCAATTCATATTTAGTCAGCTCAATACATACACACTGCAATTTATATTTAGAGCCAGCTCAATACATTCAGACTGCAATTCATATTTAAAGCCAGCTCAGTACATACACACTGCAATTCATATTTAGAGCCAGCTCAGTACATACACACTGCAATTCATATTTAGAGCCAGCTCAATACATTCACACTGCAATTCATATTTAGAGCCAGCTCGATACACACACTGCAATTCATATTTAGAGCCAGCTAAATACATACACACTGCAATTCATATTTAAAGCCAGCTCATTACATTCACACTGCAATTTATATTTAGAGCCAGCTCAGTACATACACACTGCAATTCATATTTAGAGCCAGCTCAGTACATACACACTGCAATTCATATTTAGAGCCAGCTCAGTACATACACACTGCAATTCATATTTAGAGCCAGCTCAGTACATACACACTGCAATTCATATTTAGTCAGCTCAATACATACACACTGCAATTTATATTTAGAGCCAGCTCAGTACATACACACTGCAATTCATATTTAGAGCCAGGTCAATACATAAACACTGCAGTTCATATTTAGAGCCAGTTCAATACATTCAGACTGCAATTCATATTTAGAGCCAGCTCAGTACATACACACTGCAATTCATATTTAGAGCCAGCTCAGTACATGCACACTGCAATTCATATTTAAAGCCAGCTCAGTACATACACACTGCAATTCATATTTAGAGCCAGCTTAGTACATACACACTGCAATTCATATTTAGAGCCAGTTCCATACATTCAGACTGCACTTCATATTTAGAGCCAGCTCAGTACATACACACTGCAATTCATATTTAGTCAGCTCAATACATACACACTGCAATTTATATTTAGAGCCAGCTCAGTACATACACACTGCAATTCATATTTAGGACCAGCTCAGTACATACACACTGCAATTTATATTTAGAGCCAGCTCAATACATTCAGACTGCAATTCATATTTAAAGCCAGCTCATTACATACACACTGCAATTCATATTTAGAGCCAGCTCAGTACATACACACTGCAATTCATATTTAGAGCCAGCTCAGTACATGCACACTGCAATTCATATTTAAAGCCAGCTCAGTACATACACACTGCAATCCATATTTAGAGCCAGCTTAGTACATACACACTGCAATTCATATTTAGAGCCAGTTCAATACATTCAGACTGCAATTCATATTTAGAGCCAGCTCAGTACATACACACTGCAATTCATATTTAGAGCCAGCTCAGTACATACACACTGCAATTCATATTTAGTCAGCTCAATACATACACACTGCAATTTATATTTAGAGCCAGCTCAGTACATACACACTGCAATTCATATTTAGGACCAGCTCAGTACATACACACTGCAATTTATATTTAGAGCCAGCTCAATACATTCAGACTGCAATTCATATTTAAAGCCAGCTCAGTACATACACACTGCAATTCATATTTAGAGCCAGCTCAGTACATACACACTGCAATTCATATTTAGAGCCAGCTCAGCACATACACACTGCAATTCATATTTAGAGCCAGCTCAATACATTCACACTGCAATTCATATTTAGAGCCAGCTCAATACATAAACACTGCAGTTCATATTTAGGGCCAGCTCAGTACATACACACTGCAATTCATATTTAGAGCCAGGTCAATACATAAACACTGCAGTTCATATTTAGTCAGCTCAATACATATTCACTGCAATTAATATTTAGAGGCAGCTCAATACATAAACACTGCAGTTCATATTTAGGGCCAGCTCAGTACATACACACTGCAATTCATATTTAGAGCCAGGTCAATACATAAACACTGCAGTTCATATTTAGAGCCAGTTCAATACATTCAGACTGCAATTCATATTTAGAGCCAGCTCAGTACATACACACTGCAATTCATATTTAGAGCCAGCTCAGTACATACACACTGCAATTAATATTTAGAGCCAGCTCAATACATTCAGACTGCAATTCATATTTAAAGCCAGCTCAGTACATACACACTGCATTTCATATTTAGAGCCAGCTCAGTACATACACACTGCAATTCATATTTAGAGCCAGCTCAGTACATACACACTGCAATTCATATTTAGAGCCAGCTCAATACATTCACACTGCAATTCATATTTAGAGCCAGCTCAGTACATACACACTGCAATTCATATTTAGAGCCAGCTTAGTACATACACACTGCAATTCATATTTAGAGCAAGCTCAATACATACACACTGCAATTCATATTTAAAGCCAGCTCAGTACATACACACTGCAATTCATATTTAGAGCCAGCTCAGTACATACACACTGCAATTCATATTTAGTCAGCTCAATACATACACACTGCAATTCATATTTAGAGGCAGCTCAATACATAAACACTGCACTTCATATTTAGAGCCAGCTCAGTTCATACACACTGCAATTCATATTTAGAGCCAGCTCAATACATACACACTACAATTCATATTTAGAGCCTGCTCAGTACATACACACTACAATTCATATTTAGAGCCTGCTCAATACATGCACACTGATTTGTATGGTTGGGAAGCTTTTAACATGTTGTGTAAGGGGTGTCATATCCATTGAAACTGGGAGGGGAACAGATCTCCTCCGTTTTATCCACTTGTACACCATAGGAGGTTGGTAGCACCTTCATTGGGGAGAACGGGCTTGTGGTAATGACTGGAGTGGAATCAGTGGAATGGTATCAAATACATCAAATACATCTGTGTTGTTTCTTCTTCTCTTCTACATGAGAGATGTTACATGTTAATCCTCCTCAAAGTTCACAGCCTTCTCTTTCATCTGTAATACCATTTTCAGACACCGCCATCAAAGAACCAGAATATTCGGTGGATTATGCTAACCACATTTTGTTCTACGCTTTTATCTTGACCCAGAAAATGTGAGGGTAGCTTAGTTTGAGCATGCACAGCTTATTTGTGTGCATGTCTGTGTTAGTAGAAGGTCTTTTTGTGATGCACTTCATTTGAGGGCATGCATCGTGTCCATGTGTGTGTGTGTGCTTCTCTCTGTGTGTACTTCTGGGTGTTCGTGTACATTTCTGTGTGCATGAGCTTTCTTAAGCGTGAGACCACCATTGTGTGTGAGGCAGCGCGGAGAGAGTGGGACAGCCAGAGAGTTGAACCACTTTTCAACACAGCTCTTCCTGTCCCCGGTCAATGACCAGCATCCCGCTCTCAATCCATTTCTGTATGTGTTATTATGATGTGGCCTGCATTTTTTCTATAATACAATTACTCTGGATAACCATAATGCAATTTAAGCATTGTTTATTATACCCTCACCGTATATAACTCTCCTTGTCAAACATAGGATGTTGAAATGCCATAGCCCATGAAAGGACCTCTTTATGTTTCAGAAGTTAGAGTTTCTCTCTGCGGTCTCCAGGGATCATGTCTATGGGAGAATTAAATTAACGTGGCCAGCAGAAAGAGCTTCTTAGAAGCTTTCAATTGTAGACAAGCCCTTTAAAATCAATTTTCCACTCTTTGATTAGATTTAGTGTTATCATCACTGTAGCACAGATATGTCTGTTCTTCATTCATATTTCAGAGAAGAAACATTAATCCCACAAATTGGTTCCTGTCTCTTCTTGTTAAAGTGATCTAGATTTATGACTGAGAAACTACAAGGCCTGAGTCTCGTTGCTTGTCTCCTCAGTTCTTCAGCTTCCTAAATAAACTATCCATGTTTTCATGTAACCGCTGTTTTCACAGAAATGAAACTACAGTAAATCAAACTGTCTATCATCTATGAGAGCTTACTGTTCCATTAATTGTTAAAGAGCATAAAATATGATAATTATCATGGAATAATTTATACCCACACAAAATGGAATGTTGTTCTTTAGCAAACCCTTTCAACAAGTTTTTGGTCCCCCTCTCCCATAGGGTGACACATATTCAGGCTTTGCTGTGAGGCAGTGAGCTGGTTGGTATATTGTTGATGGTGGGGGGGTAGACCTGGACCATCTCTCTCTCACATAAGCCCAAGGAGGAGAGGGGCGGGCTGGGGAGGGAGGGGAGGGTTGGCTGGCCTGGTCCTGGTCCCCTGCTGCCAAATGCGTTTTAACACCTGGAGTCCTGGCTGGGCTGTCTCTGAGTGCTGCAGCATAATGAATTGTTAAAGGGGGCTCAATAGGGGCAAATCACCTGATAAAAAAAAGAGATATTGAGTGTCGATGAACACAAAAATGGGCCATTTAGAAGAGGCCCTGGTTAGGGTTATTGTGCAGTTAAGCTATAACCAGTAATTCAATGGGCTCTCAGTCATATGTTTGTTTTGATACCTGCTTTATTTGTAAATTTAAGCAATTGAGAAGAGGACCTATACCTTGTATAACATGTGGTCTAAGCATTACTCATATGTGGTATAAGATTGTTTTGTGTATCATCTTTCTCATAGAGTGCATGCCACACATGTTTTCCAATTTCTCATATCACGTATGGTGGTAAACTTGTGAGACATTTGATAGCATGCATTATAGTGTAGTATAGCCTTGAAGTATTTTAGAGAAGGCTTGGAAAAAGCACGGATCTTAACTTAACTGTTTTCTGCCTCTTACAATGAGTACTCTGCTATCACTGTGTTTGCTCAAAATAAGGCCTTTTGTGCATTGCTGCACTCCGTTGTTTGCTGCAGTTGTGTAAAGCTGTGACAAGGGACAACAGCAGTATTGAAGAATACAGAGAGCTCTGAGCCAACGAAGTGAAGTGAAAGAGAAAGGGGAGATGACAACATTCTCCTCCAGAGACATACTGCTGCAATGTCTCGTGTGGATAGGATACTACTACTGGTCCCATTTCCTTTCCTGTCCTCCTGGGTCTGCTTGAGCATGACTGTGGTTTCCACTCAACAGTGGTCAGCCTTTAAACCCCTCCTCAGGACCAGGAAGTTCAGTATGGGTAGAGTTGACGACATCTCTCACAAACATTGTGATGTCAGACAGAGGGAACTTGTGCCAAATTAGGCAACACTGGTATACAAACATAGTTTAGTAAAGCATAAATCCCAAACAAAACAATTGAAGGTATAACAACAATTGTATGCTTCTGATAGAAGGCTGTAATTTTATATGGTCTTTATTGTTTGAATATTCCACCAATGCCTATTTCCTTTAACGACATCGTCAGGCTGAAATAATGGAGTGTTTTGCTCTGAGGTATTTCCCTTCATAATACAGCTCTTGTATCCTTCTAGGTGTATCATCAATTGAACCATATCTTGTCCTCGTTCTCTCTTGTGCTTTACAGTCAAAATGCAGCACAATACATCTTCAAAGCTGCTATTGTGGCAAATAATTGAACATATCAGTTCACAGAAGTTAATAAGGTATACTTTTGTAATGTAGGAGGCTTACATTGACAAACGGATTGCATTTACTCCTCGCTGCCTTGCTTATTATCAGTAACTTGTAATATATGCAAATATCCCTGCTTGAACTTTACAATCTTTCAGTTGAGGCCATTCATCTCTTTTTAAGTGTTCATTTGCATCTGGAGAGTGCCCATGCATCATGCCGTGTCATTTTGAAAGCAAATATTAATCAATTTTGCATCGTGAATTGCCCCCAAGCTGTGCGTAATGGGCGATAGTGTGACTGTTTCTCTGTCTGGATGGATCTTCACATACTTCTCTGTTCAAACTTATGAAGATAATTAAGGAGTGGATGAACATTCATCAGGAGCAGACGAAGGCGTAAGCCTCCTTATCACGTGAGAGCACAGTTGTCCTGCTCTGATCTGGGGCTAACAGCTAGGACTTCATACTTCTCTCTCTTATCCTATGATCAGTCATAGGAAGTAGACTCACTCAGTCCTATTGCTCATTATGGAGATATTGTAGAGTAATAATCATAAAATAAATTAATTATAGCAACTGGGATTATGACTTCAAGGATGAGTTGAAAAGCCAGCTGGCATGTTGGTAGTTTACTGGCAGTGTGTGTTTACTCAGTGACTCGTTATAGAATTACAGTCAATGCCTTTTCAGACCTGTTCGAGTCATACAGTATTTAAGACTTTACAGTAATACAAACTGGCCTGAGTCATACCACCTACTGGGCACAGAAGTCAGTTCAACGTCTAGTTTTGATTTACACTTGATTGAGCTGTCAACTAAAGTGAATTCAACGTGAAATCAACAACAAAAATGACCATGTGATTGGATTTAAGTTAAAAGTTGGATGAAAAAAATACAAAAATCCCCTATGTTGATGACTTCTTGCAAAACCAGTTACAAGTTGATTCAACGTCATCACATTGAATCTTTTTGTTGAAATGACGTGGAAACAATGTTTATTCGACTGTTTCAACAGATTTCGTTATTCTGATAGTTTGCTAACACCAGTCACAACTTGTCCACTGGACTGCAACATCATTATTAAGTTACAGGAAATTGCCTATTTATACATTTCATAGCTGAATAAAATACTACTATACTGCTATGTTTAATGAGATCTCCTTTATCTGAATCGTGCTTATGCCTTAATGCTGTTTACTGTCCAACACGGCATTATAAGAGAACACTAATGAGCTTAAACATTGTGCCATGTTTTCTAGCAGAGTTACTGCAAACACACACACACACACACACACCATGCAGTGGTACGCAGAATGACTCAGACAGGCCTTGGCCTCATTAAGGTTTGTTATAAGTGGTGAGATGGATTCCATCCGTGTGTGTCCATCTGTGTCTCAGCCTCCTGGGATATCACACTCACTCAGGCATGACACTCGTCCACACAGAGCCCCCTTGTATTAGTTGCACTGAATACATTGCAGAGCGTCGTACTATGTCATACCACATCAGGCCAGGCACCCGTTTCTGAGGAGTGTGTGACAAACCAACATGTTTTGCTCACAGAACAATTGGCAGACTGCATGGAGGCTGAATCCTAATGAAAACACTCACCCCCACACTACAAAGTGTCATCTGACCGGCCCACAGACAAACGATGATAAAGTGATCCTCTCATGACTTTGACAGGCATGACAGACAGCGCCAAGCCGGCCCACGCTATAAGGCCGGCCAGACAGCTTCTCTCTTGCCATCCCACACGATTCAAACACACGCTGTGGTTTTCACTGTGACAGCATGATCAAAGCAAACACCACCTCTGATAATGCTCGCAAATACCAGCAGACCCTTGTTTTTTATCAATAAGCTCATGTTTCACAAAGGAGTAGTGACACTCTTTTCAGAAATTACAAAACAGAATTGACATACTTTAAAATGCTCTACATCTATAACATACATTAATGGTAAAACATATCATTTATGAACATGTTCACCTTACAAAACGTGGATTATTTTGCTATGCAACTTGAACTTGTTTTGAGATGATTTAGCCTTACATTTTGAAACATTGTTACTGTTTCTCTGGGTTCATAGATAACTTTCTAGGCATCCTTACGATGAGGTACATACTGTATAAATAATTTTGGATGAGCTATTTCTTCGAAATTCATTACAGGTGTATTTGGACCTATGCATCCAATCACAGGCTAGGACTGCTGGTGACTTTTAAGCACTGGTAAGGACCATATTAGATTTTTCAAGAAGTGGTGAAAATGTGACAAGCCTGCAAGGAGAGTGGTAAAGTAAAAAGGTCAAGCATGTAATATCAGGAGAACAAGAGTCCCCTGGAGCAGAAAGAATAATATCAGGGGAACAAGAGTCCCCTTGAGCAGAAATAATAATATCAGGGGAACAAGAGTCCCCTGGAGCAGAAAGAATAATATCAGGGGAACAAGAGTCCCCTGGAGCAGAAAGAATAATATCAGGGGAACAAGAGTCCCCTGGAGCAGAAAGGCAGAAAGAATAATATCAGGGGAACAAGAGTCCCCTGGAGCAGAAAGGCAGAAATAATAATATCAGGGGAACAAGAGTCCCCTGGAGCAGAAAGGCAGAAATAATAATATCAGGGGAACAAGAGTCCCCTGGAGCAGAAAGGCAGAAAGAATAATATCAGGGGAACAATTTCAGGCTCCCGAGTGGCAGAGCGGTCTAAGGCACTGCATCTCAGTGCAAGAGGTGTCACTCCAGTCCCTGGTTTGAATCCGGGCTGTATCACATCCAGCTGTGATTGGGAGTCCTATAGGGTGGTGCACAATTGGTCCAGCATCGTCCAGGGTAGGCCATCATTGTAAATAAGAATTTGTTCTTAACTGACTTGCCTAGTTAAATAAAGGTACAAATTAAAAATAGTCCCCTGGAGCAGAATGGCAGAAATAATCATATCAGGGGAACAATAGTCCCCTGGTGCAGAATGTCAGAAAGAATAATATCAGGGGAACAATAGTCCCCTGGTGCAGAAGGAATCCATTCTGTTCAACATCAGCAGCCAGTCATCTCTTCTGTTAATTATAGTCATATCGCCCTATTGAAGTCTGCTGTCCCTTAACATATTCCACTTTATTTTGAGGCCTGTTTTCTCTAGTAATGAAATGTCAACTCTCTGCCGGTTCCCCCCCGTGTCGCAGAGTGTTGATCAAAGTGACCTTTGTCCCTGTTCTCCACGCTTCGCAAATCAATACACACACAGTCAACAACACCTTGACAGATGAAGGCACAACATATAATAAATGACAATTCACCATCACAATGGCCAGAGCATATCTGACACCTACTGCTCATAGCAGTCATTTTCAACACAATGCCAGCCTGTTATGTTCAGAGTGGGGTTCATTTGCCGGGCCTGTCTCATTCTCTCACAGGTGTTGATATTACAGAGGAGCGACTTTGTTAAAAAAAACACTTAATCTCACAGTCATACATTTCTCCTAGTATATACGCCTGTCCTGGCTAAGTGCTGACAGAGGGAATGGTATGACTACAGTTGTAGGTGTTTTTTTTATTTTTTTTATTGTTGTTGTCTTTCAGAAGAGAGGTTATATCGAAAGCAATTTTCCTCTTAAGGGAGCAAATTGTTCTAAGGAAAATTGTAACTGCCGTCACTCTGGGATGATTGGCAGTGTGTTTGGTTGTTGGTAGACAGGAATGAAGGGGGGATGGAAAAAAAGGGAGGGGAAAAAAAGGCAGAGTGCATATTACAAAAATGGTGGTGAAAAACAAGTGTGAAATTTCACACACTCCCTAGATCGGATGAAAATGGCTGCTGTTTTTCCAGGTTGGCTCAGATGGAGCGGTAGAAATCTGACACATGTATTGTATGTACACAGGTTTAGAGAGAGGAAATGCAGTGTGTTCTATAGTCTACTCTATAGGGGGGGTAGAGAAAGAGAGAGAGAAAGAGGGGGGAGAGAGAGAGAGAGAGAAAGAGGGGGGAGAGAGAGAGAGAGAGAGAGAGAGAGAGAGAGAGAGAGAGAGAGAGAGAGAGGAGCCCCTCCAGATGCTCATTCATTGTGTAGGCTCCACGGTGGGTCATCAGAATGGTAGAGACTGTGTGTTTCACAGATTTGTAAGGATCAAGAGGATTTGTTTCCGCTGGCAACCTTCCAGTCACCTGAGACAAAGGAGAAAATGGGAGGGAAAGGGACATTTGGGTTTCAGAAATGCTCTTAAACTGTCCTCTAACCAAAACAAATCCTACTAAGACGCAGTTCCTTGGTGTGAAAGTGTAAAACTAACCCTAGCTTCATGTCTACATCCTGGTTCAACCCTAACTCTAGCCTAAATGACAACCCTAACCCTCAGCCACAATGACAACCCTAACCCTGGCCCTCAACCACAAACCTAACCCTCAGCCACAATGACAACCCTAACCCTGGCCCTCAACCACAACCCTAACCCTCAGCCACAACCCTAACCCTCAGCCACAATGACAACCCTAACCCTCAACCACAACTCTAACCCTCAACCACAACCCTAACCCTCAGCCACAATGACAACCCTAACCCTGGCCCTCAACCACAACCCTCAGCTACAACCCTAACCCTCAGCCACAACCCTAACCCTCAGCCACAACCCTAACCCTCAACCACAACCCTAACCCTCAGCCACAATGACAACCCTAACCCTGGCCCTCAGCCACAACCCTAACCCTCAGCCACAGCCCTAACCCTCAGCCACAACCCTAACCCTCAACCACAACCCTAACCCTCAACCCTAACCCTCAGCCTCAATGACAGCCCTAACCCTAGCCCTCAACCACAACCCTAACCAACAGCCACAACCCTAACCCTGTTGGAGTTCGGTCTGCTGTGTTGTCCCCACCCTGCCTCTCTCTGTCTCTTTCGTTCTCTGTCTCTGTGGCACACAGCTCTCTCCCTGCCTCTGTCTTTCTTTCTGTCCGTTTGTCTCTGCTCTGCTTTTTATTTAACCACGTAAGTTTGCATTTACAGCAATGACCTGGGGAATAGTTACAGGGGAGAGGAGGGTGAGCCAATTGTACGATGGGGATGATTAAGTGACTGTGATGGTATGAGGACCAGATTAACACCCATACTCTTACGATAAGTGCCATGGGATCTTTAGTGACCACAGAGAGTCAGGACACCCGTTTAACGTCCCATCTGAAAGACGACACCCTATACAGGGCAATGTCCCCAATCACTGCCCTGGGGCATTATGAGTTGTTTTTTTAACTAGAGGAAAGCGTGTCTCCTATTGGACCTCCAACACCACTTCCAGCAGCATCTGGTCTCCCATCTAGGGACCGACCAGGACCAACCCTGCTCAGCTTCAGAAGTAAGCCAGCAGTGGGATGCAGGGTGGTATGTTGCTGGCTGCTGCCCTGCCTCTCTTGGTCTCTCTGTCTCACAGCTTTCCCCTGCCCTACCTTCCCCTGCCCTGCCTCTGACTTTCTTTCTGTCTGTCTGTCTGTCTCTGCCCTGCCTCTCTTGGTCTCTCTGTCATACAGCTCTCTCCCTGCCCCGCTCCCCACCTTTTCCCTGCCTCTCTGTCTATCTGGCACCCAGCTCTCCCCCTGGGCCCTTGAGCCAACAGGTCCCTGCTGCAGCTAATTGCCCAGACCAGACACTAACATGTCTCTTATTATGGACATAATGAATTATGAAAGTGACTGAGCAGTCGTCGTCGTCCCCCATTCATCCTCCTTCCTCACACCCCTAAATAAACATGTTTGTTTTGGGTCTGGCTCAACCTCATCCATTAATGTTATTGTTTTCCCTAAACATTACATTGATTCAATTTAACACCAATCAATTTGAAATGGTTCTGACATTCAGATATGACCTTAAAGCGAGGCGATCTAAGAACTATGATTAGGATTAAACTTTCAGCTAATGAGGTGATTTCTCTTCCTGGAAGTGCGTCAGACAAGACCCAACAGGAATGGTCAGTAAAAATTAGATCAATTATTGCAAACTGAACAGGTTTAACTTGATTACCCCTTTGCACCCGCTAATTTGTGTAATTAATAACCCTGTTTCGACCGGGACAAAGCAGTTTATTAATATCAATCTATATCTGTGCTCCTTAATGAAATGGCATGGGCAGGTCATCCGTTAGGCAGGTAATGTCATAATCAATGGTGCCAAAGATGCATGTTAATTAATACCATTATTAATTGTTACAGTTATAGTTCAACGCTACACGCTGTCAGCTCCTTTGTCCTATTATGTATGGCAATCAGCGGATTGGAAATGGCAACGTAATTAACCATTCAGACAGGCAGCGCTGGAAATCCAAATGAGACGGTATCGGCTCTGACAGCTGGCAGGCGGAGCGCTGCACATACTGGGCGTCGAACAAAACCAGCATTATCCACTGACCCGGGAACAACAGGAAAAGGGATGTATTGCAAACTAATAAATACATTCACAGTAGCCGGCCTGCCATATCACACAAAGGCCTGATGAAATGCCTGCTTGATGCCTTTGTGTGGGTACAAGCAGTGTTTATGCATTGGCTGTGCGTTTGGGTGGTGTAGTACTTCAGCCTGGCCTCAGAGCCATACGAAATATACTTTACGTATTTCTGAGAACCTCCAAGACGTATGATACCTACTAATGATCTAGTTACTTCAGACAGAAACAAAAGTAGATAGGTTAGTCAGGCAAAAAGGGTTGGTGTAATTCGTGACAGTCTAGCAATCCAAAGGTGTCCACGCTAACCCTTCCCTTAACTCTTATTCCAAAGTTAAGGCTCTATAACCCTTCCCTTAACTCTTATTCCAAAGTTAAGGCTCTATAATCCTTCCCTTAACTCTTATTTCAAAGTTAAGGCTCTATAACCCTTCCCTTAACTCTTATTCCAAAGACTCTATAACCCTTCCCTTAACTCTTATTCCAAAGTTAAGGCTCTATAACCCTTCCCTTAACTCTTATTCCAAAATTAAGGCTCTATAATCCTTCCCTTAAATCTTATTCCAAAGTTAAAACTCTACAATCCTTGCCTTAACTCTTATTTCAAAGTTAAGGCTCTATAACCCTTCCCTTAACTCTTATTCCAAAGTTAAGGCTCTATAATCCTTCCCTTAACTCATATTCCAAAGTTAAGGCTCTATAACCCTTCCCTTAACTCTTATTCCAAAGTTAAGGCTCTATAACCCTTCCCTTAACTCTTATTCCAAAGTTAAGGCTCTATAATCCTTCCCTTAACTCATATTCCAAAGTTAAGGCTCTTTAACCCTTCCCTTAACTCTTATTCCAAAGTTAAGGCTCTATAACCCTTCCCTTAACTCTTATTCCCAAGTTAAGGCTCTATAACCCTTCCCTTAACTCTTATTCCAAAGACTATATAATCCTTCCCTTAATTCATATTCCAAAGTTAAGGCTCTATAACCCTTCCCTTAACTCTTATTCCAAAATTAAGGCTCTATAGAGCTTGCCAGCTTGTAGTCCTAAAACCCTGAAACAAGTTACCTCTTGTTTGTTCAGCCATCCCTATGGAAATGAATGGGGAAAGAATAGGGCTTTGAAATAAACACTGAAATAAGGTCTTAGGCTTAGGGGATCTTATACATTTTGTTCTATGAGATAATAGCAGTCAATTAACATGCCCTTTATGAATTATGAAGCCTTTGTGTGATTTATGTTTTTTATTATTTCATAAATTCTTAAAAAATTCACAAAAAGAGACGTTAGATATTTTCCTCATAGGCTTTGTCCAACGAACCATGGTGGAGTTAGTGCCGATAAAAATACTTCATTAATATTTCTCTCTATTCAATCCGCATTGCATAATTAAACTTTACAGCGTGATTGAAATTTAAAGGCAATGTCCCCACTTTAAAGGAGACCGCATTCAAGGTAAACGCTGCATTATGTCGGCTCAATCGGAAATTACCTTTACACTTTTATCGCACAATCTGTAATACTTCAGCTTTACGCAAATATTATAACAATTTAAACAGCTAAATGCATGAATTTAGTGCACTTTGAGATTAACATTGAGAGATTAGATATTTTTCAGGTAACTTTCACCTTACCACCTGACACAGCAGACAATCTAGTACTCAATTACAGTTGCTACTGTGAGTACAAACTCCTCTGGAACACTCTCTACTCTGGAACACATACAGTACCAGTCAAAAGTTTGGAAACACCTACTCATTCCAGGGTTTTCCTTTATTTTTACTATTTTCTACATTGTAGAATAATAGTGAAGACATAAAAACTATTAAATAACACACATGGAAGCATGTAGTAAACAAAACAAATGTTAAACAAATCAAAATCTATATTTTTTTGAGATTCTTCAAAGTTGCCACCCTTTTCCTTGATGACAACTTTGCACACTTGTGGCATTCTCTCAACCAGATTCATGAGGTAGTCACCTGGAATGCATTTCAATTAAAGAAAAAGTATCCTCATAACAAAGCAACACAACTCCATACATGACAGAAGCTACATAGCCCCTAGGGCCTAGGGTATATGAATATAAAGCGAGACATGGGCCAAAAATGTTTTACCTGTAGAAGGGAATAAGTTATAAGACCTCTATGACATTTGAGGACACATAAATTAAGGGCTTAAGTTTTAAATGTTTTGTTCACCTAAACTTAGCAAAAAAAGAAACGTCCCCTCACTAGCACCTGCGT
Organism: Oncorhynchus mykiss; assembly: GCF_013265735.2. Lineage (NCBI taxonomy): Eukaryota > Metazoa > Chordata > Actinopteri > Salmoniformes > Salmonidae > Oncorhynchus > Oncorhynchus mykiss. The sequence goes on along the minus strand of NC_048570.1, from coordinate 75,825,352 downwards.
TTATTTTCAGCAAACTTGACATGTGTAAATATTTGTATGAACATAAGATTCAACAACAGACATAGATTGAACAAGTTCCACAGCCTCTCTCAGCCTATTGCGGACAGTCTGAGCACTGATGTAGGGATTATGCGTTCCTGGTGTAACTCGGGCAGTTGTTGTTGTCATCCGGTACCTGTCCCGCACGTGTGATGTTCGGATGTACCGATCCTGTGTGGGTGTTGTTACGTGTGGTCTGCCACTGCGAGGACAATCAGCTGTCAGTCCTGTCTCCCTGTAGCGCTGTCTTAGGCGTCTCACAGTACGGACATTGCAATTTATTACCCTGGCCACATCTGCAGTCCTCATGCCTTCTTGCAGCATGCCTAAGGCACATTCACGCAGATGGGCATCTTTCTTTTCGTGTTCTCAGAGTCAGTAGAAAGGCCTCTTTAGTGTCCTATTGCCTACCGTCTGTAAGTTGTTAGTGTCTTTATGACCGTTCCACAGGTGCATGTGCATTAATTATTTATGGTTCATTGAACAAACATGGGAAACAGTGTTTAAACCCTTTACAATGAAGATCTGTGAAGTTCTCTGGATTTTTACTAATTATCTTTGAAAGACAGGGTCCTGAAAAAGGGATGTTTCTTTTTTTTTCTGAGTTTCCAATCGAACCACAAAGCTGGCCATCTTTTCCCCTCTCTTTCTGGTTGCCACCCCCCTTCCCTTCTAAGTTCAAGTTAAAGTTTGTTCATTTGTCATATACACATGATAATATATATTGAACAAAATTATAAACGCAACATATAAAGTGTTTGTCCCATGTTTCATGAGGTGAAAAAAATGTTGTGCACAAATGTATTTACTTCCCTGTTAGTGAGCATTTCTCCTTTGCCAAGATAATCCATCCACCTGACAGGTGTGGCATATAAAGAAGCTGATTAAACAGCAGGCCTAATGTTGCCACAGCCCTTAAGCCAATTCACCTTTAGTTCTCCTAACCTTTGTAGTTAGTTCCCCTAACCTGCAACATAAAATTCTCCCCATAATTCTACTTTGTTGTTACCATATAACAAGCAATCTGGTTTCAGATAAAGACGTGCAATACTAAATACACTCCATGATGTATGATAAGTTACGCCATCAATTCATATGCTACGACAGGGTACCCGCATGATACCATACGTCCTCTAATTCATATGATATTTTGTACAACCACTATTCCATTCATAACGTAACGTAACATATCATACTAAAGGGCAACACCGATTTACGTACAGAATAATACGAATTGCCCTGAGACCACATTGCTTACTTTGTCTGTCCCCATCCCCCTTCTTTAATTAAGGATCGGACCCTTTTCTTCAATTTTCGCCTAAAATGACATCCCCAAATCTAACTGCCTGTAGCTCAGGACCTGAAGCAAGGATATGCATAGGAAACACTTTGAAGTTTGTGGAAATGTTAAATTAATGTAGGAGAATATAACACAGATCTGGTAAAAGATAATACAAAGAAAAAACATGCGTTTTCTCGTATTCTTTTGTTCCATCATCTTTGAAATGCAAGAGAAAAGGCCATTATATGACTTAGAGGAGTCTAGATGCAATTATGATTTTGGCCACTAGATGGCAGTGTATGTACACAGCTTTAGACTGATCCAATGAACTATTGCATTACTGTTCAAAATGTTGTATCAAGTCTGCCAAATGTGCCTAATTGGTTTATTGATACATTTTCAAGTACATAACTGTGCACTCTCCTCAAACAATAGCATGGTATTCTTTCACTGTAATATCTACTGTAAATTGGACAGGAGTTAGATTAACAAGAATTTAAGATTTCTGCCCATACAAGACATGTCTGTCCTGGGAAATGTTCTTGCTACTGACAACGTCATGCTAATCACATTAGCGCACGTTAGCTCCACCATCCCACGGAGGGGATACGGATCTTAATACAGAAAAAAGGGCTTCTCTCTTTTCTGAAATGATCACACATTTCTCTTCTCACACCTCTCTGAGAGCAGGGCTGAGTTCTCAGAGACTGTTATTGGTAAACATCCAGACAGTTTCTGTCTCTCCATGCTCACTAGGGGCTCTGAAAGGCAGATGCTCTCTCAGAGATCTGTTGTAAACAGAGTAGTTCTAACCTGCCCTCCTCCGCACCCCCCACATGACATGTACTTCTTAGAAGTATCATCCTGGAATGTGTATAGTCAGAGGCCACCATACAACCCAAACAACAGGTATTTTGTGTCCATATTGCTTCAGTTAAGACCAAAGGCCAATCACTCAGCATGTGCTTTGCTGATGTCTTGGCTCTTGGTATTTGCAGAGGGTCAACTGTAAATAGCACATTTAAAAACTTTTTATTTTTAAACCCAGTCATGGGTTTCAATCAGAGCTCTAATGTTATTGATACCATTGAAAATGGTTCTGGAATGAATACCAAACAGTCTGATCATTGTTTGGTTTTTAATTATTAACCTTTGCATGACCCTCAGTATATTTAAGCAATAAGGCCCGAGCAGGTGTGGTATACGGCCAATATACCACGGCTAAGGGCTGTTCTTACGCACACCACAATGCGGCGTGCTAGGACACAGCCCGTAGCCATATATTGGCCATATATCACAAACCCGAGGTGCCTTATTGCTATTATAAACTGATTACCAACATAATTAGAGCAGTAAAAATACATGTTTTTCATAACCATGGTGTACGGTCTGATATACCACAGCTTTCAGCCAATCAGCATTCAAGGCTCGAACCACCCAGTTTATAATGATTGATCATGACCAATGTTATTTGGAATGGAAAGTGAATTTGACAGAAGGAAGCACTAATCAGGGCAACAGTGCTATATTAGAAATGGTATAGAAACTCAGAGTTTCTCCTATCCAACATGCATTATATACCATACAGCAGACAGATGGTATTGGTGCAAACTTCTTCCAGGAACAGTAAGACAAGACTGGGAAAGTGGGTGGCTGAGGGCTAAAACACACACACACTAATAGCCTCTTAGAGCTACCCCCTACTTTTTTCAATTTCTGCCTGAAGACATACCCAAATCTAACTGCCTGTAGCTCAGGCACAGAACCAAATACAGTCAACATACGTTTGTTATTTTTATTGCTGTATCATCATCTTTAAAATGAACAAGATAAAACAAACATTCAGATAGGATGATGAGGGCAACAGTACTTGGGCAAAGTTTCAGAATGATAACTTCCAAAATGAGTGTGCTACATGACATGTATCATGAAGTCACCCAGGTGTCCCACACAAGTAGCCCAAATGTACCCAAGTGGCCAAATTGGTGAAGTTATACATTTTGAATGGAATAACTATATACAAAATACCAAAATGGTATTCTAACACCCCCCCCCCCCCAAAAAAAAAAATTAAATGGAGAAAAAACATGAACAAAAATATATATACATTTACAAAATAACACTTTCCATATTTGGAAGACCCTCAGTCCCCTACACAATATTGTGCTGCTGATGCCAGGTGCCATAGCACATCCATGCCTGCAGAAATACATTTGGGCAGATGAACACCACTTGTGGCAGGAGCTGGATGAACCAGCTTCAGAGGGGGATGGACACCTTGGCACTGGGGGCTCCCATTCGGAGTCAGTGTCACTGTGAAAGAAAATGTTCAGTTAGAATAATTTCACATACAGTGGGGCAAAAAAGTATTTAGTCAGCCACCAATTGTGCAAGTTCTCCCACTTAAAAAGATGAGAGAGGCCTGTAATTGTCATCATAGGTACACCAACTATGACAGACAAAATGAGAAAAAAAATCCAGAAAATCACATTGTAGGATTTTTAATGAATTTATTTGCAAATTATGGTGGAAAATAAGTATTTGGTCAATAACAAAAGTTTATCAATACTTTGTTATATACCCTTTGTTGGCAATGACAGAGGTCAAAAGGTCAGAAGTCTTCACAAGGTTTTCACACACTGTTGCTGGTATTTTGGCCCATTCCTCCATGCAGATCTCCTCTAGAGCAGTGATGTTTTGGGGCTGTTGCTGGGCAACACGGACTTTCAACTCCCTCCAAAGATTTTCTATGGGGTTGAGATCTGGAGTCTGGCTAGGCCACTCCAGGACCTTGAAATGCTTCTTACGATGCCACTCCTTCGTTGCCCGGGCGGTGTGTTTGGGATCATTGTCATGCTGAAAGACCCAGCCACGTTTCATCTTCAATGCCCTTGCTGATGGAAGGTTTTCACTCAAAATCTCACGATACATGGCCCCATTCATTCTATCCTTTACACGGATCAGTCGTCCTGGTCCCTTTGCAGAAAAACAGCCCCAAAGCATGATGTTTCCACCCCCATGCTTCACAGTAGGTACAGTGCCTTGCGAAAGTATTCGGCCCCCTTGAACTTTGCGACCTTTTGCCACATTTCAGGCTTCAAACATAAAGATATAAAACTGTATTTTTTTGTGAATAATCATCAACAAGTGGGACACAATCATGAAGTGGAACGACATTTATTGGATATTTCAAACTTTTTTAACAAATCAAAAACTGAAAAATTGGGCGTGCAAAATTACTCCCACCTCAGCTGTAGATCTCTGCAGTTCATCCAGAGTGATCATGGGCCTCTTGGCTGCATCTCTGATCAGTCTTCTCCTTGTATGAGCTGAAAGTTTAGAGGGACGGCCAGGTCTTGGTAGATTTGCAGTGGTCTGATACTCCTTCCATTTCAATATTATCGCTTGCACAGTGCTCCTTGGGATGTTTAAAGCTTGGGAAATCTTTTTGTATCCAAATCCGGCTTTAAACTTCTTCACAACAGTATCTCGGACCTGCCCGGTGTGTTCCTTGTTCTTCATGATGCTCTCTGCGCTTTTAACGGACCTCTGAGACTATCACAGTGCAGGTGCATTGATACGGAGACTTGATTACACACAGGTGGATTGTATTTATCATCATTAGTCATTTAGGTCAACATTGGATCATTCAGAGATCCTCACTGAACTTCTGGAGATAGTTTGCTGCACTGAAAGTAAAGGGGCTGAATAATTTTGCACATCCAAATTTTTCAGTTTTTGATTTGTTAAAAAAGTTTGAAATATTCAATAAATGTCGTTCCACTTCATGATTGTGTCCCACTTGTTGTTGATTCTTCACAAAAAAATACAGTTTTATATCTTTATGTTTGAAGCCTGAAATGTGGCAAAAGGTCGCAAAGTTCAAGGGGGCCGAATACTTTCGCAAGGCACTGTAGTTGTTTTTTATGGGGCTCTATCCTCAGATAATCGCATCGTATTCTTTCGCAGAAATCCTTTTTAAAATCTGACAACGCAGTTGGATTAGCAAGATTCTAGGCTTTCGATACATGTGAGACACTTGTATCTTCATGAATGTTTAATATGACTATTTATGTAGTGATCACCGTATGTTGTCGAATTTCATCCCGCTAACGGGTTCTGTGCGCAGAGAGGTTAATGGTGTGGGTATAAGGACTATCTGAGTTGCCCTTTGTATTTTATTCTTATTTTTGCGCTCTCTCTACGCACACTGATACTCCAACACACATACAAACACTCACTGATACTCCCACACACATACAAACACTCACTCCCATCATTTGCTCACACACACACACACACACATAATATGCATACTTTTACACTGACTCTACATCCTGATGCCTAGTCACCTTACCCCTATACATATCTACCCCTAATGATCCAGTGTCCCTTCACATTGTAAATATGCTACTGGAACCGACCCTGTATATAGTATGCTTACTGACTATCGTGTTCTTCTTATTTCATATCTCGTGTGTCTTTGTTCTACCTTGTTATTTTTACTATTACATTGTTATTGATTAAAGCATTGTTGGAGTCAGAGCTTGGAAGAAAAGCCTTTCACTGTACTTGAGCATGTGACATTAAAACTTGAAACACTCACTCATATTTAATCTGGAAAGCAGCTTGCGTGCCAATCCAGTCAGCATCTGTAAACAATGCAGTGTTAAAGGTGGCAGCAGGAGGGGAATAGGCAGTACACATGTGTGGGGGCCTACACGCATGCACACACACAGACACCACCAGTCCCATCCCACTGCCATTGCTGCCATGTCTTGCTGTCACTCCCAGCCCCCTTTTCATTACAGACGCCATACAGATCCCCAGAGGGGGCCACCGGCCCAGCGCCATACAGACCCCGGTGGGGGGCCACCGGCCCAGCGCCATACAGACCCCCAGAGGGGGCCATCGGCCTAGCCTGCCCCCCCTTCTCCATACACACACACACACACACACACACACACTACAGAGCAGTGATGGGCAATAAAAACACTTCACACCTTAAGTGAAAGATACGACTTAAAATATTTTACGCACATCCTGCATATGCAATTTGCCCACACCTGGCTGTTAGGAGGAACAACATCTGGCAACGGTTGCTTTAGAGGCAATTAATTCTTCATCCGTCACTAGCATCCTCCTACTGAACATCATTTCAGAGGGGGGAGATGTGTAAGCAACACAAGTGTGAAGAGATACATACGTAAGCAAGTGAACTGGTTCATCTGTGGAGAGCAGAAGGGAGGTGTAGTACTTGACCCTCATGTTGCATCCAATAGAACAATGTTTTCCATTACAAGACGCATGCATCATTCCTACATCAAAATGTTGAGGTATGATTACAAACTCATTTTGTCAGAGAATAGTATTTGAATTAGAATATAGTTTAGAGTTGGAGCCCCAAAATTGCCCTCGCTGGAAGCCTGTGTTTCAAACATAAGGAAGTGGATGGGGGCAAACTTTCTACTTTTAAACTCGGACAAAACAGAGATGCTTGTTCTTGGTTCCAAGAAACAAAGAGATCTTCTGTTCAATCTGACAATTAATCTTGATGGTTGTACAGTCATCTCAAATAAAAAACTGTGAAGGTTCTCAGCGTTACTCTGGACCCTGATCTCTCTTTTGACGAACATATCAAGACTGTTTCAAGGACAGCTTTTTTCCATCTACGTAACATTGCAAAAATCAGAAATTGTCCAAAAATTATGCAGAAAAATTAATCCATGATTTTGTTACTTCTAGGTTAGACTACTGCAATGTTCTACCTTCCGGCTACCAGGATAAGGCACTAAATAAACTTCAGTTAGTGCTAAATACGGCTGCTAGAATCCTGACTAGAACCAAACAATTTGATCATATTACTCCAGTGCTAGCGTCCCTACGCTACGCGGTCTTCCTGTTAAGGCAAGGACTGATTTCAAGGTTTTATTGCTAACCTACAAAGTGTTACATGGGCTTGCTCCTACCTATCTATTCAATTTGGTCCTGCCGTACATACCTACATGTACAATACGGTCACAAGACGTAGGCCTCCTACTTGTCCCTCAAATTTCTAAGCAAACAGCTGAAGGCAGGGCTTTCTTCAATAGAGCTCCATTTTTATGGAATGGTCTGCCTACCCATGTGACAGACGCAGACTTGGTCTCAACCTTTAAGTCTTTATTGAAGACTCATCTCTTCAGTAGGTCCTATGATTGAGTGTAGTCTGGCCCAGGAGTGTGAAGGTGAATGGAAAGGCACCGGAGCAACGAACCGCCCTTGCTGTCTCTGCCTGGCTGGTTCCCCTCTCTCTACTGGGATTCTCTGCCTCTAACCCTATTACAGGGGCTGAGTCACTGGCTTACTGGTGCTCTTCCATGCCGTCCCTAGGAGGGGTGCGTCACTTGAGTGGGTTGAGTCACTGATGTGGTCTTCCTGTCTGGGTTGGCGCCCCCTCCTTGGGTTGTGCCGTGGCGGAGATCTTTGTGGGCTATACTCGGCCTTGTCTCAGGATGGTAAGTTGGTGGTTGAAGATATCCCTCTAGTGGTGTGGGGGCTGTGTTTTGGCAAAATGGGTGGGGTTATATCCTACCTGTTTGGCCCTCTCTGGGGGTATCATAGGAAGGGGCCACTGTGTCTCCTGACCCCTCCCGTCTCAGCCTCCAGTATTTATGCTGCAGTAGTTTGTGTCGGGGGGCTAGGGTCAGTCTGTTATATCTGGAATATATCTCCTGTCTTAGCCGGTGTCCTGTGCGAATTTATGCATGCTCTCTAATTCTCTCTTTCTTTCTCGCTCTCTCTCTCGGAGGAGGACCTGAGCCCTAGGACAATGCCTCAGGACTACCTTGCATGATGACTCCTTGCTGTCCCCAGTCCACCTGGCCGTGCTGCTGCTCCAGTTTCAACTGTTCTGCCTGCGGCTATGGAATCCTGACCTGTTCACCGGACGTGCTACCTGTCCCAGACCTGCTGTTTTCAACTTTCTAGAGACAGCAGGAGCGATTATTGTTATTTGACCATGCTGGTCATTTATGAACATTTGAACATCTTGGCCATGTTCTGTTATGATCTTCACCCGGCACAGCCAGACGAGACCTGGCCACCCATCATAGCCTGGTTCCTCTCTAGATTTCTTCCTAGGTTTTGGCCTTTCTAGGGAGTTTTTCCTGGCCACCATGCTTCTACACCTGCATTGCTTGCTGTTTGGGGTTTTAGGCTGGGTTTCTGTACAGCACTTTGAGATATCAGCTGATGTACGAAGGGCTATATAAATACATTTGATTTGAGTAGTTTCTCTGTCAAAATCATGTAATTTAATTTAAGTATGAAAAATAACTGCTTCTGCAGCTGGCCATTTGAACAGGATTGCGAATTAATGGAAACTATCTTACAACACAGATATTTAAAAGGTCTCAAAGTGATTGAAGAACTGCAGAGTTAATAGTTTCAGTTCTAAACATTAGTTTGATTGCACTGCTTTGACTTCATCAGACTGTGACCTTTAAAGCCACTAAATAAAACCCCTTATCACAATAGAGTTAAAACAGCACCTAAGTGGTATATTGAGTTAGGACTGATTGGCTTGAAATTGTTCTCTCTCAGCTCCCTTTTCATCTTTAGTGTCGGAAATCACTGTTTTCCTGTTGTCCGAATGGGCTTTTACATTTACCTTCTCTCTCCAGGCTCTGATAGGATTTCTGTTTACTGGCTGTCTTTCCCATGGGAATGAGACTGGATTTCAAGTGCAATGCTGAGTGTGAACCAACCATTCTGCATTCCTATGTATAGTAGACAGGCAGCAGAATCACTACCTGATGTGATGGGAGGCTGTTTACAATAAAAACCATACCGCCCATGTCTTTTTCAAGGTCCCGTGCATGGAGTAGATGTGAGAATACCAAGAACAACATCAGCCAATCTTGGGAAAGTATAAGAAAAAAAGAACAAAATAGTCCCATATTTTAACTCAGGCCTGACTATTATGAGTGAGAAAGAACAGGAAATTCAGACAAAAAAAATACTTCAAACAGCACTAAAATAAAAGGGAGAAAGTGATTCTGAGTGTGTCCCTCTGGGCTTCTGTTGTGTGTGACTGTACCATAAGTAGACAGTGGTTGGAGAAGAACACAGTCTTGGATCCACAATGAAAATCGCTTTGTTTCACTTCACTAAAACAGCACAGTAGTAAAAGCAATATTCTGTGTGTTTTCCAGGCTAAGTAAGTTCGAGGTCTTTCCAGAGGCCCAATCCACCAGTGTAATATTTGCTCCTGTCCAGTGGAGACTCTAGGTGGTAGACCCTGCCTCTTTCCCAGCAGCCCCAACCCAGCGGTGTTGGAGGGCCATTGGCTGTTTATCATAAACAGCCTAGCAAGGTCCATCTGCTTTGATTTTATTTAGCATTCTCCCCCAGGGCCTCTGAGCTGGAGTGAGAATAACAATACTTGAGCCCATCTGCTCCTGAAGTACCAGTCCCGGCTAAATTATCACAAGCTACGAGCGGCTGGCATATGCTGTGGCATTAAGATACAAGAGGGCATTGTGGCGCCAGCTGTTGTGTTGACAAATACTTATCTGGCACTTCTGAAGTCAGCTTGCTAAGCTGGTTTCAAGTTTGACTAAAAACTAAATGGGTGTAAGGTGTGTAAGAGGGTTCCTGTGGGGGAAATGCATGTATAATACAGGTTGATTTATCTATTTGTTGCGAAGTGTCTGGGGAATTGGGTCATAGGGTATATGGAACTTAATCCCAACATATAGGCCATGGGGATAATAACAATGAAAAGCCAGTCACACAAGTAGTCAAACAAACTGCCATCTTAAAACTGATCTGTCATACTTTATTGTTAAGAATATTGCACCCAATTTGTATTTATTTCCTGGACAGCAGATGATTGACTGTTGTTTTAAAGAGGACTAAACTGGGGCCCATATTGTAATAAGCCTATGACTAAAGGCATAAACCCACTTGCTCACACATTGTCAACAACTGCTTAAACATAGATGAGACTTTTCTCAAGAGCTTGAAGTGCTGCAGCCCACACAGACAGGCACTGCAAGTCACTCACTAAGCTAGAAATGTAGCCATGCACCCGCTGGGCACACACTGGTTGAATCAACGTTGTTTCCACGCCATTTCAATAAAATAACATTGAGCCATGTGGAATAAACATTGAATTGATGTCTGTGCCCAGTGAGTTATGACTAACTCAAAAAAGCATACCCTTTTCACTATAACAGCGATTGATCAGAGATAGGTTTAAAAAATGTAAAGTATTTCTGCCTTTTCCAGTAGACTGTAGTTTGAGGTGATAAAGAGAAGAAAATAGAACCTTGTGTTAATGTGCTGTCTGGGCCTCGAGCTCCCTGTCGGACCAGTGTCCAGCTGCTGTGTCTCTGCCCACGGGGAGGTTAGTCCCATCTGCACCGCATCAACCAGAGCAGAATCCTCGCTGTGCTGAGCCCCTGCAGAGACACCATGCTAATGAGACCTGCACCTCTGTGACAGGTGAGGATACGGACCCCAGAATTGAATCAAGCTACATGACAAGCGTACCCCAATTCACTCGTACTCAGACTCGCCAAACAAAGCAAACTGCCAGGCACATGGCAAACATCTCCAACACACAAATAAACACTTTTCAAACTTTTCAAAACAGGGGTTTTAATTTAGTTAACATTTACGAGAACAGGACTGACATTAATTTGCATCCGTTATATAGTTTAAAGATAGATGCACAAGTCAATGTTCATAGATATCCATATCAGAGACTCACATGCTCCAGTGGAGTAAAGAAAGTCCTCCTGTCTGTCTGTGATGAGCATTAAACTTCAGCAGTGCAGAAACAAGCACATACAGTAATAATGTCTCCTTTGAGGGTCCCTGGGAAAACAATCACAATGGGGCTTTGTGGAAGTTGTAATCATCTGGAAACCAGCATTGAACCTCCCAATCAGGCCTTCATTGTGACATTAAACTACACTACCCAGCATGCCACTGGTGGTAACATTCAGTAGTATTAATGGGACAGCATGAATCACAAGAACTCACTTCAATATCTGGTGAGAGATGGGAGGAGGAGTAAAGATTATATTTAATATATTTTTTACATTTCCTTCAAAAAAGAAAATACGAGAATGTAAATATATTCAGATTAAAATATATTTAGGTATATACTGTATTTTAAGTTACTTGATTTTGATCCATGGTTGGGGAGTTGACTGTCACAAATGTATGAAAAAGACACAAAAGGCATATACTGTTTGTCCCATCAGATAGATAACTATTGAGTATGACAAATGTCAAGGAGTTTGCTATGTCTTGAGTGCAGTTAAAAGTTTAGATATAAAATAATTTAGTTTGCTGACACAATGCCTTGAGACTTACAAAAAAGAAAAATCTAAAATTTAAAATTTCAGTTGAATATTTCCACAACCTGTTAATTCAAAAACACCTGCCAGGCTTTAGAGTACCTGACCTGTCCTCTGACTGCATGGAGAACTGTCATGCAGCCGCCTTTACCATATATCCATTTGGAACACACACACTTTCATGAAATCTACAAGGTATAATAGGGAAATATGCCACCCAAAGTATTCTGGTTGAGCCTAATGCTATATTCGGTTGACACAAATATACTGTTGGTGATGGTACACATCTGACATAATGGATCATGGTACTAAGGAGGTCTTAAGACAAGCTGTTTAAACCGTATACATAGTTGGTTGAGGGTTTTGAACGTGGCATTATTTCCACTATGAGTTGAATTATGGAGCGCTCCCATCTCTTACACTGATTAAGAAAAGCAGGACTCCCCCTGCTTTAGGTAAATGAGGTGGCCTCTGTCCTTCCATTAACATGGCTTGTTTTTGTTTCGCATGTTTGGTCAGCCGAGGCGAGCATGCTGTCCCCCTCTCTCGCTCTCTCCTCTTCCTCTCCACAGGAAGAGAATAATATTCAGCGGGCTTCTCGTGTCTCCATCGACCGCCATCCCCCACCACTCAGCTACGAGGCACAGGGAAGCTACTGACGTCAAGATCAGCTTGTTTTGTTGTTCACCACAGAGGGAAAACAAGAACAACAACACTTCAACAAATGCACAGTGCAAATAAGCTTTTCTCTTTTATAGTCTTCACTTTGGGCAGAGTAGACTGAGGAGACAGGGGCAGGCATTGAGGAGGAGGTGGGGACACAGGGAGAGAGCTCTGGACTGCAGCTCTGCCGTCTGTCTATCTGTCTGTCTGGGAGTCTCCTGCCCCAGGGGCTCTACTTGTACAGGCTCATGGTGGGGCTCTGGTACATGCACATGTAGGCGTCACACAGCAGACGGCGGGCCTGGCCCTGGATGCTCTTGGGGTCCAGGGCGTGCAGCTCCTCAGGGGTCATCTTCAGATAGGCCCCCACCTCCGGACATGGAGACACCTGGGGGATGTTGAAGCCATTCTGCCCTCCTGTGGAACAACAAACACAGACAGAGCACTCAGATCTGTGGTTTTAAAGCAATGGCAAGTGTTCTAGTTATATTGCTATGTAATATCATTTCTGTGTGTGAATTAATCCAAAATATTTACTATTGAGCTGAATATCTATTCATAATTATGAACAAAATCTAAAATAGCATGACAGTTCATAATAACTTTGTAAATGATTCAAAATACTGCTTCCCCCACAACAAAAAGCGAAAAGTTATCCAATAACTCCTGAAGAAGATTTCTCCCCATACCGTCGCGGTCGGCCATACTGTCGAAGAAGAGCCATGCAGAGTCTTGGTGGCCGTACTTGACGAACGCTACGTAGTGACTGGTCTCGATGCAGAGCACAGCGAACAGCTCCATCCGCTGGCGAGGGAAGCTACCCTGCCGCCACACACCCTCTTGCAGTTCCTTGGGGACGGACAACTTGCCGTGGCGATGGGCCTTCCTCCTCGGGTGGAGGTGAACCTGAGGGAACACATACACGTATGACACATACACATAATGGTTGGAAATAAGTATTTACCTATTTCTTGGGGATTTTGTAAGTATTTCTAATCTCTAGTTATAAATCGGTCTAATAACAGTTCTCACAGATCGATGGCAACTACAGAGTAAAGAATAAAACTGAAGAATGACAAGTTTCACAATTCTTTAGTTACATTTTTTTTTTTTTTTACACATATATTCACAAATGTGCCTCAAAGTTCAAGGTAAATATTTTGTCTTCAGCTATATGTTATTTAAGCAATAAGGCACGAGGGGGTATGGTATATGGCCAATATACCACGGCTAATGGCTGTTCTTGGGCACGATGCAGCGAGAAGTGCCTGGATACAGCCTTTAGTCGTGGTATATTGGTCATATACCACAAAACCAGGAGCTGCCTTATTGCTATTATAAACTGATTACCAACGTAATTAGAGAAGTAAAAATACATGTTTTGTCATAGTCGTGGTATATCAGACCTTATACCACGGGTATCAGCCGATCAGCATTCAGGGCTCAAACCACCCAGTATAAAATACAACTTAGAAAGTTACATGAAACTCAGGCATTCCTTAGGACTTGTCGCCCCCAAGTGGATTGTACTGGAACTGATGAGATCCCCTTAGTTTCTATGTTGGTGAAATGGCACTCTCTGTCGGTTACCTGTGTATTGCACTTTTCACAGAACTGTTTTATCTTCCCGGCAGTGATGTCACCGTCCTCGTAGCACTCCCTGCATTCATACAGAGCCAGACCCCCGCAGATTCGACACTCCCTGGGAGCTGAGAGAGAAGCACAAGGTTGAGGGTTGACTATACACACCAACACACAACCATATGTCGATGGAGAACAGTAGATTTATGATATGGAAAACAGTTATCACATTCAATAATGATAATCCAACTTCAACCACATTCAAATAAAATAACTTTTTACGCACTGTCTTCAAGTAAGTCTGTGATGTCTAACTCTAGTGAGGGGAAGATCTTGTTGAACATCTTGAAGTCCTTCCCAAAGCGAGGCATTTGGATGATAAGGCAGGAAGGAGCCTGAACAGAGAGAACACGCATGAAGTCACCACATCAAATTGTATTGGTCACATACACATATTTAGCAGATGTTATTGCAGGTGTAGCGAAATGCTTGTGTACCTAGCTCCAACAGTGCAGTAGTATCTAACAATTCACACAAATCCAAAAGTAAAAGAATGAAATTAAGAAATATATAAATATTTGATCGAGCAATGTCGGAGTGGCATTGACTAAAATAATGTAGAATAGAATACAGTATATAAATATGAGATGAGTAAAGTAGTATGTAAACATTATTAAATTGACTAGTGTTCCATTAAAGTGGCCAGTGATTCCAAGTCTACCGTATGTATATAGGGCAGCAGCCTCTTTTATATGTATTTATTTAACCTTTATTTAACTAGGCAAGTCAGTTAAGAATAAATTCTTATGTACAATGATGGCCTACCCCTTCCAAACCCTAACCAGGACGACGCTGGACCAATTGTGCGCCAATAGGGACTCCCAATCCTGGCCGGTTGTGATACAGCCTGGAATCGAACCAGGGTCTGTAGTGACGCCTCTAGCACTGAGATGCAGTGCCTTAGACCGCTGCGCCTGCCGGGAGCCTCTAAGGTGCAGGGTTGCGTAACCGGGTGGAAGACAGCTAATAATGTCTATTTATAAGTCTGATGGTCTTGAGATATTGGCTGCTTTTCAGTCTCTCGGTCCCAGTGTTAATGTACCTGTACTGACCTCGCCTTCCGGGTGATAGCGGGGTGAAGTGGTGGTTGATGTCCTTGATGATCTTTTTGGCCTTCCTGTGACATCGGGGGCTGTAGGTGTCCTGGAGGGTAGGTAGTTTGCCCTTGGTGATGCGTTGAGAGTTGCCGTACCAGGCGGTGATACAGCCCAACAGGATGCTCTTGTGCATCTGAAAGTTTGTTTGGGTTTTAGGGGCCAAGCCAAATTTCTTCAGCCTCCTGAGGTTGAAGAGGCGCTGTTGCGCCTTCTTCACCACACTGTCTGTGGGTGGACCATTTCAGATCTTCAGTGATGTGTAAGCCGAAGGGAAGTTTTCCACCTTCTCAACTGAGGTACCGACAATGTGGATAGGAGCGTGCTCCCTCTGCTGTTTCCTGAAGTCCACAATCAGCACTTTTGTTTTGTTGACATTGAGTCAGAATTTACTTTCCTGGCACCACTCTCCCAGGACCCTTACCTCCTCCCTGGAGGCTGTCTCGTCATTGATGGTAATCAGGCCTACTACAGTTGTGTCGTCTGCAAACTTGATGATTGAGTTGGAAGCATGCGTGGCTACGCAGTCATGGATGAACAGGGAGTACAGCAAAGGGCTGAGCACGCACCCTTGTGGGGCCCCGGTGTTGAGGATCAGCAAAGTAGAGGTGTTGTTTCCTACCTTCACCACCTGGGGGCAGCCCATCAGGAAGTCCAGGACGCAGTTGCACAGGGCGGGGTTGAGACCCAGGGCCCCGAGCTTAATGACGATTACATAGGTATTCCTCTTTTCCAGATGGGATAGGGCAGTGTGCAGTGCGATGGCATTGTCTGTGGATCTATTGGGGCGGTAAGCAAATGGAAGTGGGTCTAGGGTGTCAGGTAAGGTAGAGGTGATATGATCCTTGACTAGTCTCTCAAAGTACTTCATGATGACAGAAGTACAGGGCGATAGTCATTTAGTTCAGTTACCTTTGCTTTCTTGGGTACAGAAACAATGGTGGACATCTTCAAGCAAGACTGTGTTCCCTTTGTAGTCCATGATTGTCTGTAGACCCTGCCACATACATCTCGTGTCTGAGCCGTTGAATTGCGACTCCACTTTGTCTCTGTACTGACGTTTTTCCTGTTTAATTGCCTTACGGGAGGGTACTACACTGTTTGTATTTGGCCATATTCTCAGTCATTTTGCCATGGTTAAATGCGGTGGTTCACGCTTTCATTTTTGCGTGAATGCTGCCATCTAGCCAAGGTTTCTGGTTTGGGTAGGTTTTAATAGTCACAGTGGGTACAACACCTCCTGATGAACTCAGTCACCGTATCCGTGTATTCGTCAATGTTATTCTCAGAGGCTACCCGCAACATATCCCAGTCCACGTGATCAAAACAATCTTAAAGCATGGATTCCGATTGATCAGACCAGCGTTGAATAGACCTTAGCAAGGGCACTTCCTCTTTGTTTCTGCCTATAGGAAGGGAGAAACAAAATGGAGTCATGCTCAGATTTGTCGAAGCGAGGGTGGTGGAGGGCCTTGTAGGCATTTCGAAAAATTGAGTAGCAGTGGTCCAATGTTTTTCTAGAGCGAGTACTACAGTTGGTAAAACTTCGATAGCGTTTTCCTCAAATTTGCTTTGTTAAAATCCCCAGCTACAATAAATCCAGCCTCAGGATATGTGGTTTCCAGTTTGCATAAAGTCCAGTGTAGTCCTTTGAGAGCCACCGTGGTATCGGCTTGAGATGGAATTTACATGGCTGTGACTATAACCGAAGAGAATTCTCTTGGGAGTTAATTCAGTCTGCATTTGATTGTGGCGGATTTTAGGTCGGGTGAACAAAAGGACTTGAGTTTCTGTATGTTATCACAGTCACACCATGAGTAGTTATTCATGAAACATACACCCCCGCCTTTCTTCTTCCCGGAGAGTTCTTTATTCCCGTCTGCGCGATGTATTGAGAACTCAGTATATCCCGAGATAGCCATGTTTCTGTGAAACAGAGTATGTTACAATCCCTGATGTCTCTCTGGAAGGAGATCCTCGCTCTGAGCTCGTCTACTTTATTGTCCAGAGACTGAACATTAGCGAGTAATATAAGCGGTGGATGGTGTGCACGCCTCCTGAGTCGGACTAGAATTCCACTCTAAATACCTCTTCTCCGCTGGCGGTGTTTTGGAGCAGGCTCTGGAATAAGTTCAATTACCTTGGAGGGTACGAACAAAGGATCCAATTCGAGAAAGTCGTATTCCTGGTTGTAATTCTGGCGAGTTACCACCGCTCTGATATCCAAAAGTTCTTACGGCTGTATGTAATAACACCCCCAAAATGATGGGCTAATAATGTAAGAAATAACACACAAAAAAACAAAAAACAAAATATTGCAAAGTTGCTTTGGACCTAGAAGCAGAGCTGCCATATCTGTCAGCACCATCTTACCTTACTGAGGAACAGCCATTACATAACAAACAAAATCCCACTAAAATTCCACAAAAGAGAACTGTATGTGTGTTCTACAAACTACTGATCCTGCCAATTTCCCATAGTAGTTTAGCCTGTCATTGATTAACTAATCATTAGAATTGATAGTCAAGTTGACTCTCCCTTCATGCTCCTAGAGTGAATTGCTTCTTGATTGCAATCAGCAAATCATTCACCTCTGAGCAACCCAACCACTGACAGACAGCCAGCCAGACATACAGACATGTCACCTCAGCAAACTTGAGGTCACTGTTGATGAAGGACCACTCTATGAGCTGCTGGCTGGTTGGCACGCCCACTTTGTCCTTCTTATCCATGAAGATCTGGTAGAAGTAGCAGTCCTGAACCTTCTGACCTGCCGACCTAGACACGACAGACACAAACAGGATATCATGTGTAATACATTGGAAATCATACTAATTTGAGCTCATCTTAGATGCATGTCTAAATATTATTAAAATGTGTATACTATTAGCAGAAATAGTTTAGATAAGCAATAACAAGAGGATATGTTTAGGAGTACGTTTCATGTAGACTGACCTCAGCTTGAGTAAGGGGTCCACCCTCAATATGTGATGGAACAGAATATTGAGGAACTCCTCAGGATCTGTGAGGTGACCATTAAGTTAATAACAAGCTTAAAACATTTAGAATAAGTTTGACATTAATAACAAAACCCCAAATCTTTAATATTTTGATAAAGGCATTAGACACCTTTTTCTTCAGATGTGAACCCTGAGGCAGCTTCTACCTTCTCCAGTATCCTTCTGAGCTTCATCACTTTAGTGGCACACACATAGCCATGTCTACCAAGACAAATAAAAATAGAATCAGAGGATCTCACAGTTATGATATTTGGCTGTGTTTAGAAAACTAATGAAAGTGCTTAGAAATTACATGTTAAGCATTGGTTTGCCACATTACATTATACTGAATGAATGTGTCTGAACAAAACACAATGAGTAGTTTCCTACTTACATGCGCAGGGGGTTGACTATCTCTGTGCGTAGCAGCTCCTGTGTCTCTCGGTAATACTCTACGTCAGTCTTGGACCTCGGCCTCAGCAGAACTGTGTCCAGGACTGAGCTGAAGGAAAACAGGCTAAAGATGGGAAAAGAGGGAAAGAATAAACATGACTCCCTGTTGAGAGACTAAAAAAAAAAAAAACTCACTACAGTGACATAGGAATGAGGTTAAGAACTCTAAAATAATACACGCAAGGAAGAAGTGAAAACTCAGATCTCTTTTCTATGTCCTCACCAGAAGAGTGTGGAGTCCAGGTAGCAGGAGTTGTAGTGTCCCTGGATACCTTTCTTCTTGCCCACCATGATGTCTAGACCGTCATTCTCAGTGCGTGGAGGAGTGTTCTCATGCACCACCTCACTCAGATAACCCCCGAAAGCTGGACAGACACAAACATTGAAGTTTAAGTTGACAATCCTGGGCAGGACTCCTTAGCTGGGTGGAAATGTCCCTGTATAGCCTTTACCCGTCCAATCCTAGGGAGTACCTAGGGGTCAATTTGTAATTCAGCGCAGGACTGACAGATGACACCAGTGACTCACCGATAGAGTTGCATCTCTCTATGGGGTTGGAGGAGTGGTGTAGGGAGGGGAAACGGGAGTCGGGCCGGCAGCATTTCAGCTTCACAAACAGGGCCTTCTTGGGCGCGCAGCTGAAGTAGCGGGTACCTTGAAAGGTGCCGTCTGTACAGCCAACACACTCTTCCTCCTGAGAGAGCAGAACCAGACAAGGCCATCATGATGTTGAGTGCAGTTACCTGTATGCTATTACAACAAACATATAGCTAGTAATGATACTGGATTTGGATGATTCTACCATTCAATTAACCAAATGTTGGTTTCTCTGAAGTTTTCCTGAAATTCTTAGTTCACTTGCTGTGACAATGTTATTGGGAAAAACATAAGACAAAACAGCCAGGTCTCAGAGGCGACAAAGAGACAATCCTTCCAGTCAGTGTAATGATCTCTCACCAGCTCCAGGCCAGCCAGTGGCTCTGGTAGTCCCGGGGGCTGCCCCACCCAGCGGATGACCCCACACAGGGGCGGGTTCTCCTTCACCTCCACTAGGGACCCCACCTCCAGACCAGGTACTCCGCCACCCCCGCGAGAGCTGGGGGGTGAGGGGGGCCTCGGGGAGGGAGGGCTGGACGATGGGGGCTCTGGCATCTGCTCTCCCATCACTGACTGCACGGAGAGGGAGAGGGGTCCATGGCTCATGCTGCCATTGGGCCCCGTCTTACGGCTCAGGCTGAAGGGCAGGGAGTGGAACTTGTTGTCATTGGACAAGGAAGCAGAGGGCGGGGCCCTGGTAGGAGGTGTGGTTTCATTGAAGTCAGGGGGCGTGTCTGTGAGGGACTTGGCAGGGTCCTCCCCTACTGCAGAGGAAAACAACAGACAATCAATTTTCACTGCAGCAGATATTACACTGACAGAGAGCTTCTAGCATTGTGGACTCATCAGATATTAATTAGGCTTTTTTTGCCAACTTTGTGAATAGGGAGTGTGCAGGTGGTGTCACAGCTTCATATCAGCATTAGCAAACCAAATGTAACCTTGGCTTATAAACACATTCACTATAAAGTGGATACACATTTTTACATTCACTGTAAACAGAACCACAAAATGTATCTTGTGTGACACAAGGACATTTTAATTTACCTCCCATGGGAGTTGAAAAACGTTAATATTTGTGTCACTGTGAGAGTGTGTTGAGAAAATCTAAATGCCTCCACATGGAGACACCCACAGAATAATCCAGAAGAGATGGGTGAGTCATAAGATCATCACGTCACCAATGGAAAGTACAATACACCATCAAATATGAATATGAGGGACCTGAACATATGGGTAAAGAAGGCAGTGATGAAAAACAAAACAGAGGTGATGAAACAGAACAGAGGAAACAGCTGTGACAGGATTTCTCTCATTCCTGCGACAGAGGAGTCATCTCCACTGGGTCTTCCTCACCCTAGAGTCCACTGATAGCTCCATAACTTTACACACAGGCTTTACATGACTCAATCATTTTCAATCCCTTGGTTTCACTTGTGTAATTATCCATTCATCACCACCACGCTGTAAGGAAAACTATATTTGACCGCATGTAGGCTACCTACCTAAACTACACCACACCATCCCCCATGAAACATATCCACGTCCTCACTTAAACCAAGTACTGAAGGCTTTCACTAATGCTTACAGGAAACCATCAAGAATAAAGTACAATATTTTACCTAATTTAATTATTCTGAGTGTGAATAAATGCAAGAAATGTTAAAGCATTATTAAAAGCCTTTGTGATTTGAGGAAGACCATGACATCGCAATTGCACCATGCAGGTGGATCTCACAGTTAATGGAAATGAATAGATGGAGGACTCAGTGAAGGGTCTTCATCAGGGCCGGGACAATTCCAGTATCGCGATACTCGTTAGCATAGTCTCAAGGAAGCAAAACACAAATTTAACTTTAGGAAAACAACCCCCATTGTGTTGCCATCCAGTCACATTTATTTATTTTCCAAGCTATAGAACACACTATTTTACATACAGCAGGTATTTTAAAAAGAAGCAAAAGAGTTTGATCTGCTTCATGTTTTTATTTTTGCACTGGAAAAAATATCTTGATACTGGTATCACCACAGCCCTAGTCTTGATAGCAAGCTTTTTTAAATAATGTTATCTGCCTAAACAATACAACAATTAAGTTAAAGATCAAACGCATTCTTTATTTGTTCACTGATTGGTAAATGAATACTGTAAAACAACCATGCATTAACAGTATCTGCTATCAAGACAGATGGGAGTCTCAGTACTGTATCTTGTGGGGCTTTACCTTCATCAATGTACCATGTGCTTTTGGATTTGGCCTGGACTGGGTGGTCAACAGAGCTGCCATTTAAAGTATAATACAATTCTGACTTGCTTCTACTCCCACACTGAAGACCTAAGCCTGGAGATAACACAAGTCAACAGAGAAATAGAAAAGAAGCAGGTATGTGTTTGCTGCAGTGGAGCCTGCTGGGGGAGAACGGCTCATAATAGCGGCTGGAATGGAGTAAATGGAATGGTATCAAATCTGTTTTTCAATACCATTCGCTCCATTGCCGCCATTATTATGAGGCGTTCTTTAATGACAGCAGGATAGGTGGGGAGAGGAGGGAGAGAGAAAGGCATAGAGAGAGGGAACGGAGGCAGATCGTCAGCACACTGTGCAGGTCAGTAGCCATGCAAGGAACACAATGGTTCAGTAACTCTCACCACTCCAAACCATTCACATCAGCTCTGGAATCCAAATTGACCATTCACACAAATGGAAAACTTCAATTTTCCAAAATTCAGTCATCATGCCTTATTGATATTATTTCCCAATGACAGAACCATCAGCACACTAACACCATGTTAAAGTGTTATAGTGTTAGCTAGTACATGCACTTGAAGCCAGCAGCAGTACCTTTGCTCTTTGGTTTGCTTTGGCCAGAGGACTTGTCACTGCTGCTGCCTCTGGGGGTAAAACTGTGCTTCTGCAGCCTCTGGTCCTGCATGGAGTATTCTGCAAACACACAGTCCAGTAAAACAACAGTGTGGAACAACACTGATATACCTCAACACTGCACAGCTGTCTGTCTTGTTGCAGGTGCTGGCAGGTTTACAGTATATACCGTCGGAAGTTTACATACACCTTAGCCAAATACATTTAAACTGAGTTTCACAATTCCTGACATTTAATCCTAGTAAAAATTCCCTGTCTTAGGTCAGTTAGGATAACTTTATTTGAAGAATGTGAAATGTCAGAATAATAGTAGAGAGTGATTTCAGCTTTTATTTCTTTCATCACATTCCCAGTGGGTCAGAAGTTTACATACACTCAATTAGTATTTGTTAGCATTGCTTTTAAATTGTTTAACTTGGGTCAAACATTTCAGGTAGCCTTGCACAAGCTTCCCACAATATGTTGGGTCAATTTTGGCCCATTCCTCCTGACAGAGCTGGTGGAAGTGAGTCAGGTTTGTAGGTCTCCTTGCTCGCACACACTTTTTCAAGTCTGCCCACAAATGTTCTATAAGACTGAGGTCAGGGCTTTTCTTGTCCTTAAGCCATTTTGCCACAACTTTGGAAGTATGCTTGGGGTCATTGACCATTTGGAAGACCCATTTGCGACCAATATTTAACTTCCTGACTGATGTCTTGAAATGTTGCCACAATATAGCCACAATTGTCCTACCTCATGATGCAATCTATTTTGTGAAGTGCACCAGTCCCTCCTGCAGCAAAGCACCCCCACAACATGATGCTGCCACCCCTGTGCTTCACGTTTGGGATGGTGTTCTTCAGCTTGCAAGCCTCCCCCTTTTTCCTCCAAACATAATGATGGTCATCATGCCCAAAAAGTTATATTTTTGTTTCATCAGACGAGAGTACAATTCTCCAAAAAGTACGTCCTTTGTCCCTATGTGCAGTTGCAAACCGTAGTCTGGCTTTTCTATGGCGATTTTGAAGCAGTGGCTTCTTCCTTGCTGAGCGGCCTTCCAGGTTATGTCGATATAGGACTCGTTTTACTGTGGATAAAGATACTTTTGTACCCCTTTCCTCCATTATCTTCCAGGGTCCTTTGCTCCTGTTCTGGGATTGATTTGCACTTTTCGCACCAAAGTACATTCATCTTTAGGAGACAGAATGTGTCTCCTTCCTGAGCGGTATGACGGCTGCTTGGTCCCATGGTGTTTATACTTGAGTACTATTGTTTGTACAGATGAACGTGGTACCTTCAGGCGTTTGGAAATTGCTCCCAAGGATAAACCAGACTTGTGGAGGTCTGATTTCTTTAGATTTACCCATGATATCAAGCAAAGGGGCAATGAGTTTGAATGTAGGCCTTGAAATACATCCACAGGTACACCTCTAATTGACTCAAATTATCTCAATTAGCAGAAGCTTCTAGTTAATCAGAAGCTTCTAAAGCCATGACATAAGTTTCTGGAATTTTCCAAGCTGTTTAACGAAATGTACAAACCCCACCCACCCATGCGCGCGCACACGCACGCACGCACAAAGACCATGTCCAAGAAGACCGTGAAAGTCAAAGCATCTGAACCATTGTTGGGGTTCAGAGTCAGACAGCACACACAAACAAATCAATAAAACCAATGGCTAGAACAAAGAGGCTGAGAGGAGCAGCATCTCACTTGACTTTCAAAAACAAGCAGAGCCATCATACAAAAGAGCCTCTGTTGCTGCTGCTACTCTTGCTACTACGGTACTACTGCTGCTGTTGCTGATGCTGTTAATCCTGCTGCTGCTGATGCTGTTACTACTTCTGCTGCTGATGCTGTTACTACTGCTGCTGCTGATGCTGTTACTACTGCTGCTGCTGTTACTACTGCTGCTGCTGTTACTACTGCTGCTGCTACTGCTGCTGTTACTACTGCTGCTGCTACTGCTGCTGTTACTACTGCTGCTGCTACTGCTGCTGTTACTACTGCTGCTGCTGCTGTTACTACTACTGCTGCTGCTGATACTACTGCTGCTGCTGTTACTACTACTACTGCTGCTGCTGTTACTACTACTGCTGCTGCTGCTGCTGTTACTACTACTGCTGCTACTGCTGCTGTTACTACTACTGCTGCTGTTACTACTACTGCTGCTGTTACTACTACTGCTGCTGCTGCTGTTACTACTACTACTGCTGCTGGTACTACTGCTGCTGCTGTTGTTACTACTGCTGCTGCTGCTGTTACTACTACTGCTGCTGTTACTACTACTGCTGCTGCTGCTGTTACTACTACTGCTGCTGCTGCTGTTACTACTACTACTGCTGCTGCTGTTACTACTGCTGCTGCTGTTGTTACTACTGCTGCTGCTGCTGTTACTACTGCTGCTGCTGCTGTTACTACTACTGCTGCTGCTGTTACTACTACTACTGCTGCTGCTGCTGTTACTACTACTGCTGCTGTTACTACTACTGCTGCTGTTACTACTACTGCTGCTGTTACTACTACTGCTGCTGCTACTACTACTGCTGCTGCTGCTACTACTACTGCTGCTGCTACTACTACTGCTGCTGCTGTTACTAGTGCTGCTGCTGCTGTTACTACTGCTGCTGCTGCTGTTACTACTGCTGCTGCTGCTGTTACTACTACTGCTGCTGCTGCTGTTACTACTACTGCTGCTGGTACTACTGCTGCTGCTGTTGTTACTACTGCTGCTGCTGCTGTTACTACTACTGCTGCTGCTGTTACTACTACTGCTGCTGCTGTTACTAGTGCTGCTGCTGCTGTTACTACTACTGCTGCTGTTACTACTACTGCTGCTGCTGTTACTACTGCTGCTGCTGCTGTTACTACTGCTGCTGCTGCTGTTACTACTGCTGCTGCTGTTACTACTGCTGCTGCTGCTGTTACTACTGCTGCTGCTGCTGTTGCTACTACTACTGCTGCTGTTACTACTGCTGCTGTTACTGCTGCTGCTGCTGCTGCTGTTAGTACTGCTGCTGCTGCTGCTGTTACTACTGCTGCTGTTACTACTACTGCTGCTGTTACTACTACTGCTGCTGTTACTACTAATGCTGCTGCTGCTGTTACTAATACTACTGCTGCTGCTGTTACTAATACTACTGCATTTACTACTACTGCTGCTGCTGCTGTTACTACTGCTGCTGCTGCTGTTACTACTGCTGCTGCTGCTGTTACTACTACTGCTGCTGTTACTACTACTGCTGCTGTTACTACTACTGCTGCTGCTGTTACTACTACTGCTGCTGTTACTACTACTGCTGCTGTTACTACTACTGCTGCTGTTACTACTACTGCTGTTGTTACTACTACTACTGCTGTTACTACTGCTGCTGCTGTTACTACTGCTGCTGCTGTTACTACTACTGCTGCTGTTACTACTACTGCTGCTGCTGTTACTACTCCTGCTGCTGCTGTTACTACTCCTGCTGCTGCTGCTGTTACTACTCCTGCTGCTGCTGCTGTTACTACTACTACTGCTGCTGTTACTACTACTACTGCTGCTGTTACTACTACTGCTGCTGTTACTACTACTGCTGCTGTTACTACTACTGCTGCTGTTACTACTACTGCTGCTGTTACTACTACTGCTGCTGTTACTACTACTGCTGCTGTTACTACTACTGCTGCTACTACTACTACTGCTGCTGTTACTACTACTGCTGCTGTTACTACTACTGCTGCTGTTACTACTACTACTGCTGCTGTTACTACTACTGCTGCTGTTACTACTACTGCTGCTGTTACTACTACTGCTGCTGTTACTACTACTGCTGCTGCTGCTGTTACTACTACTGCTGCTGCTGTTGCTGCTGTTACTACTACTGCTGCTGCTGTTACTACTACTGCTGCTGCTGTTGCTGCTGTTACTACTACTGCTGCTGCTGTTACTACTACTGCTGCTGCTGATGTTACTACTACTGCTGCCGCCGCTGTTACTACTGCTGCCGCCGCTGTTACTGCTGCTGCCGCCGCTGTTACTGCTGCTGCCGCCGCTGTTACTGCTGCTGCCGCCGCTGTTACTGCTGCTGCCGCCGCTGTTACTGCTGCTGCCGCCGCTGTTACTGCTGCTGCCGCCGCTGTTACTGCTGCTGCCGCCGCTGTTACTGCTGCTGCTGTTACTGCTGCTGCTGTTACTGCTGCTGCTGTTACTGCTGCTGCTGTTACTGCTGCTGCCGCCGCTGTAACTGCTGCTGCCGCCGCTGTTACTGCTGCTGCCGCCGCTGTTACTGCTGCTGCCGCCGCTGTTACTGCTGCTGCCGCCGCTGTTACTGCTGCTGCCGCCGCTGTTACTGCTGCTGCCGCCGCTGTTACTGCTGCTGCCGCCGCTGTTACTGCTGCTGCCGCCGCTGTTACTGCTGCTGCCGCCGCTGTTACTGCTGCTGCCGCCGCTCCGCTGTTACTGCTGCTGCCGCCAAAGCCGCCGCCACCGCCGCAGCCGCCACCGCCACTACCGCAGCCGCTACAGCTGCTACTACTGCTGCTGCTACAGCTGCTGCTACAGCTGCTGCTACAGCTGCTGCTACAGCTGCCTATACAGCTGTTGCTACTGCTGCTGTTACTACTACTGCTGCTACTACTACTGCTGCTGCTGTTACTACTACTGCTGCTGCTGTTACTACTACTGCTGCTGCTGTTACTACTACTGCTGCTGCTGTTACTACTACTGCTGCTGCTGTTACTACTGCTGCTGCTGTTAAGACTGCTGCTGCCACTACCGCAGCTGCCACTACCGCAGCTGCCACTACCGCAGCTGCCACTACCGCAGCTGCCACAGCTGTTACGACTGCTGCTGTTACTGCTACGACTGCTGCTACGACTGCTGCCGCTGCTGCTGCTACGACTGCTGCCGCTGCTGCTGCTGCTACGACTGCTGCCGCTGCTGCGACTGCTGCTGCGTCTGCTACCGCTGCGACCGCTGCTGCTAAGTCTGCTACCGCTGCGACTGCCGCTAAGTCTGCTACCGCTGCGACTGCCGCTGCTGCTAAGTCTGCTACCGCTGCGACTGCCGCTGCTGCTAAGTCTGCTACCGCTGCGACTGCCGCTGCTGCTAAGTCTGCTACCGCTGCGACTGCCGCTGCTGCTAAGTCTGCTACCGCTGCGACTGCCGCTGCTGCTAAGTCTGCTACCGCTGCGACTGCCGCTGCTGCTAAGTCTGCTACCGCTGCGACTGCCGCTGCTGCTAAGTCTGCTACCGCTGCGACTGCCGCTGCTGCTAAGTCTGCTACCGCTGCGACTGCCGCTGCTGCTAAGTCTGCTACCGCTGCGACTGCCGCTGCTGCTAAGTCTGCTACCGCTGCGACTGCCGCTGCTGCTAAGTCTGCTACCGCTGCTACTGCCGCTGCTGCTACAGCTGCTACTGCCGCTGCTGCTACAGCTGTTACTACCGCTGCTGCTACAGCTGTTACTACCGCTGCTGCTACAGCTGTTACTACCGCTGCTGCTACAGCTGTTACTACCGCTGCTGCTACAGCTGTTACTACCGCTGCTGCTACAGCTGTTACTACTACGACTGCTGCTGCTGCGGCTGCTGCTACGACTGCTGCTGCTACGACGGCTGCTGCTACGACGGCTGCTGCTACGACTGCTGCTACGACTGCTGCTGCTGCTACGGCTGCTGCTACGACTGCTGCTGCTACGACGGCTGCTGCTACGACTGCTGCTGCTACGGCTGCTGCTACGACTGCTGCTGCTGCTACGGCTGCTGCTACGACTGCTGCTGCTGCTACGACTGCTGCTGCTGCTACGACTGCTGCTGCTGCTGCTACGACTGCTGCTGCTGCTGCTACGACTGCTGCTGCTGCTGCTACGACTGCTGCTGCTACGACTGCTGCTACGGCTGCTGCTGCTGCTGCTATGGCTGCTGCTGCTGCTAATGCTGCTACGGCTGCTGCTGCTGCTAATGCTGCTACGGCTGCTGCTGCTACGACTGCTGCTGCTGCTGCTACGACTGCTGCTGCTGCTACGGCTGCTGCTGCTGCTACGGCTGCTGCTGCTGCTACGGCTGCTGCTGCTGCTACGGCTGCTGCTGCTGCTACGACTGCTGCTGCTGCTACGACTGCTGCTGCTGCTGCTGCTACTGCTGCTGCTGCTGCTGCTACGACTGCTGCTGCTGCTGCTACGACTGCTGCTGCTACTGCTACGACTGCTGCTGCTACGACTGCTGCTGCTACGACTGCTGCTGCTACGACTGCTGCTGCTGCTGCTACGACTGCTGGTGCTGCTGCTACGACAGCTGCTGCTACGACAGCTGCTGCTGCTGCTGCTGCTGCTACGACTGCTGCTGCTGCTACGACTGCTGCTGCTGCTACGACTGCTGCTGCTGCTGCTACGACTGCTGCTACTGCTGCTACTACTACTGCTGCTGCTGCTGCTGCTACGACTGCTGCTGCTACGACTGCTGCTGCTGCTACGACTGCTGCTGCTGCTACGACTGCTGCTGCTGCTACGACTGCTGCTGCTACGACTGCTGCTGCTACTACTACTACTGCTGCTGCTGTTACTACTACTGCTGCTGCTGCTGCTGCTACGACTGCTGCTGCTACGACTGCTGCTGCTGCTACGGCTGCTGCTGCTACGGCTGCTGCTGCTAATGCTGCTACGGCTGCTGCTACGGCTGCTGCTGCTGCTACGACTGCTGCTGCTGCTACGGCTGCTGCTACTGCTGCTACGGCTGCTGCTGCTACGACTGCTGCTGCTACGACTGCTGCTGCTGCTGCTGCTACGACTGCTGCTGCTGCTGCTACGACTGCTGCTGCTGCTGCTACGACTGCTGCTGCTGCTGCTACGACTGCTGCTGCTACGACTGCTGCTGCTGCTGCTGCTACGACTGCTGCTGCTACGACTGCTGCTACGACTGCTGGTGCTGCTGCTACGACAGCTGGTGCTGCTGCTGCTGCTACGACTGCTGCTGCTGCTGCTACGACTGCTGCTGCTGCTGCTGCTGCTACGACTGCTGCTGCTGCTGCTGCTGCTGCTACTACTACTGCTGCTGCTGCTGCTACGACTGCTGCTGCTACGACTGCTGCTGCTACGACTGCTGCTACGACTGCTGCTGCTACGACTGCTGCTGCTGCTACGACTGCTGCTGCTGCTGCTGCTACTACTACTACTACTACTGCTGCTGCTGTTACTACTACTGCTGCTGCTACTACTACTGCTGCTGCTGTTACTACTACTGCTGCTGCTACTACTACTGCTGCTGCTGTTACTACTACTGCTGCTGTTACTACTACTGCTGCTGTTACTACTACTGCTGCTGTTACTACTACTGCTGCTGTTACTACTACTGCTGCTGCTGTTACTACTACTGCTGCTGCTGATGTTACTACTACTGCTGCTGATGTTACTACTACTGCTGCTGCTGTTACTAATACTACTGCTGCTGTTATGACTGCTGCTGCTGCTACGACTGCTGCTGCTGCTGCTGCTACGACTGCTGCTGCTGCTGCTGCTACGACTGCTGCTGCTACGACTGCTGCTACGACTGCTGCTGCTACGACTGCTGCTGCTACGACTGCTGCTGCTACGACTGCTGCTGCTACGACTGCTGCTGCTGCTGCTGCTACGACTGCTGCTGCTACGACTGCTGCTGCTACGACTGCTGCTGCTGCTGCTACGACTGCTGCTGCTGCTGCTACGACTGCTGCTGCTGCTACGGCTGCTGCTGCTGCTGCTACTGCTACGACTGCTGCTACTGCTACGGCTGCTGCTACTGCTACGGCTGCTGCTGCTGCTACGACTGCTGCTGCTGCTACGACTGCTGCTGCTGCTACGACTGCTGCTGCTGCTGCTGCTACTGCTGCTGCTGCTGCTGCTACGACTGCTGCTGCTGCTGCTGCTACGACTGCTGCTGCTACTGCTACGACTGCTGCTGCTACGACTGCTGCTGCTACGACTGCTGCTGCTACGACTGCTGCTGCTGCTGCTACGACTGCTGGTGCTGCTGCTACGACAGCTGCTGCTACGACAGCTGCTGCTGCTGCTGCTGCTGCTACGACTGCTGCTGCTGCTGCTGCTGCTGCTATGACTGCTGCTACTGCTGCTATGACTGCTGCTACTGCTGCTACTACTACTGCTGCTGCTGCTGCTGCTACGACTGCTGCTGCTACGACTGCTGCTGCTGCTACGACTGCTGCTGCTGCTACGACTGCTGCTGCTGCTACGACTGCTGCTGCTACGACTGCTGCTGCTACTACTACTACTGCTGCTGCTGTTACTACTACTGCTGCTGCTGCTGCTGCTACGACTGCTGCTGCTACGACTGCTGCTGCTGCTACGGCTGCTGCTGCTACGGCTGCTGCTGCTAATGCTGCTACGGCTGCTGCTACGGCTGCTGCTGCTGCTACGACTGCTGCTGCTGCTACGGCTGCTGCTACTGCTGCTACGGCTGCTGCTGCTACGACTGCTGCTGCTACGACTGCTGCTGCTGCTGCTGCTACGACTGCTGCTGCTGCTGCTACGACTGCTGCTGCTGCTGCTGCTACGACTGCTGCTGCTGCTGCTACGACTGCTGCTGCTACGACTGCTGCTGCTGCTGCTACGACTGCTGCTGCTACGACTGCTGCTACGACTGCTGGTGCTGCTGCTACGACAGCTGGTGCTGCTGCTGCTGCTACGACTGCTGCTGCTGCTGCTACGACTGCTGCTGCTGCTGCTGCTGCTACGACTGCTGCTGCTGCTGCTGCTGCTACTGCTGCTACTACTACTGCTGCTGCTGCTGCTACGACTGCTGCTGCTACGACTGCTGCTGCTACGACTGCTGCTACGACTGCTGCTGCTACGACTGCTGCTGCTGCTACGACTGCTGCTGCTGCTGCTGCTACTACTACTACTACTACTACTGCTGCTGCTGTTACTACTACTGCTGCTGCTACTACTACTGCTGCTGCTGTTACTACTACTGCTGCTGCTACTACTACTGCTGCTGCTGTTACTACTACTGCTGCTGTTACTACTACTGCTGCTGTTACTACTACTGCTGCTGTTACTACTACTGCTGCTGCTGTTACTACTACTGCTGCTGCTGATGTTACTACTACTGCTGCTGATGTTACTACTACTGCTGCTGCTGTTACTAATACTACTGCTGCTGTTACGACTGCTGCTGCTGCTACGACTGCTGCTGCTGCTGCTGCTACGACTGCTGCTGCTGCTGCTGCTACGACTGCTGCTGCTACGACTGCTGCTACGACTGCTGCTGCTACGACTGCTGCTGCTACGACTGCTGCTGCTACGACTGCTGCTGCTACGACTGCTGCTGCTGCTGCTGCTACGACTGCTGCTGCTACGACTGCTGCTGCTACGACTGCTGCTGCTGCTGCTACGACTGCTGCTGCTGCTACGGCTGCTGCTGCTGCTGCTACTGCTACGACTGCTGCTACTGCTACGGCTGCTGCTACTGCTACGGCTGCTGCTGCTGCTACGACTGCTGCTGCTGCTACGACTGCTGCTACGACTGCTGCTACGACTGCTGCTGCTGCTACGACTGCTGCTGCTACGACTGCTGCTGCTGCTGCTACGACTGCAGCTACGACTGCTGCTGCTGCTGCTACGACTGCTGCTGCTGCTGCTGATGCTACGACTGCTGCTGCGACGACTGCTGCTGCGACTGCTGCTGCTGCTGCTACGACTGCTGCTGCTGCTACGACTGCTGCTGCTGCTACGACTGCTGCTGCTGCTACGACTGCTGCTGCTGCTACGACTGCTGCTGCTGCTGCTACTGCTGCTGCGACTGCTGCTGCTGCTGCTACTGCTGCTGCGACTGCTGCTGCTGCTACGGCTGCTGCTGCGACAGCTGCTGCTGCTACGACTGCTGCTGCGACTGCTACGACTGCTGCTGCGACTGCTGCTGCTACGGCTGCTGCGACTGCTGCTGCTGCTGCTGCTACAACTGCTGCTGCTGCTACGACTGCTGCGACTGCTGCTGCTACGACTGCTGCTGCTGCTACGACTGCTGCTGCTGCAGCTGCTACTGCTGCTGCTGCAGCTGCTACTGTTGCTGCTGCAGCTGCTACTGCTGCTGCTACTGCTGCAGCTGCTGCAGCTGCTACGACTGCTGCTGCTACTACGACTGCTGCTGCTGCTACTACGACTGCTGCTGCTACGACTGCTGCTGCTGCTACGACTGCTGCTGCTGCTGCTACGACTGCTGCTGCTGCTGCTACGACTGCTGCTGCGCTGCTACGACTGCTGCTGCTACGACTGCTGCTGCTGCTACGACTGCTGCTGCTGCTGCTACGACTGCTGCTGCTGCTGCTACGACTGCTGCTGCTGCTGCTACGACTGCTGCTGCTGCTGCTACGACTGCTGCTGCTGCTACGACTGCTGCTGCTACGACTGCTGCTGCTACGACTGCTGCTGCTGCTGCTACGACTGCTGCTGCTGCTGCTACGACTGCTGCTGCTGCTGCTACGACTGCTGCTGCTGCTACGACTGCTGCTGCTACGACTGCTGCTGCTACGACTGCTGCTGCTGCTACGCTGCTACGACTGCTGCTGCTACGACTGCTGCTGCTACGACTGCTGCTGCTGCTACGACTGCTGCTGCTGCTACTGCTGCTGCTGCTACGACTGCTGCTGCTGCTACGACGGCTGCTGCTACGACTGCTGCTGCTACTGCTGCTGCTACTGCGACGACTGCTGCTGCTACGACTGCTGCTGCTGCTACGACTGCTGCTGCTACGGCTGCTGCTGCTGCGACTGCTGCTGCTGCGACTGCTGCTGCTGCTGCGACTGCTGCTGCGACTGCTGCTGCTGCTGCTGCGACTGCTGCTGCTGCTACGACTGCTGCAGCTGCTACTACGACTGCTGCTGCTGCTACTACGACTGCTGCT
Organism: Oncorhynchus mykiss; assembly: GCF_013265735.2. Lineage (NCBI taxonomy): Eukaryota > Metazoa > Chordata > Actinopteri > Salmoniformes > Salmonidae > Oncorhynchus > Oncorhynchus mykiss. The sequence continues at coordinate 75,792,500 of NC_048570.1, read as the reverse complement.
ACTACGACTGCTGCTGCTGCTACTACGACTGCTGCTGCTGCTATGACTGCTGCTGCTGCTACGACTGCTGCTGCTGCTACGACTGCTGCTGCTGCTACGACTGCTGCTGCTACGACTGCTGCTGCTACGACTGCTGCTGCATCTCACTTGACTTTCAAAAACAAGCAGAGCCATCAAGCAAAAGAGCCTCTGTTACTGCTGCTGCTGCTGCTAGTAAAACATACAACACACTGCCTGGCTGACTATATGGCTAATAGGCAATACCTGAAGCCTCTTCAGTTATCATTTATAGGATCCAAATAAGGGAGAGAATATTTGAAAAATATATAGTTTTGCGCTTGATGAAATTGTAATAAATTGAAATAACAATATACATTTGATGTGAGGAAAAAAAGGAGAGAATAGACTACCGGACCACTGGACTCACCTGGCATTACGTCACAGATGGGGACTAGACGGGTGTGTTCCAGACTGGCGAAATTACACAGCAGCTTCCCATCGATAACACCATCCCAGTCCCCAATAGGATTGTCCTGGAAGATCCGGAGACAGCAACCGATTACTGCTGCGGGCGTTCCTCATCTCCTAAAACCTGTACTTACAGTCCCAGTCTCAGCAGCAGTCCTGTCATCACTACGACAGCGCTTCTCTATCCAGTCAACTACCCCCTCTACCCAGTAATGGTCCTCTGTCTGCACTTGAACTTTAACTCCCTCTTAACCTTCCCTCTCTCACTTCTCAAAATGTACCTCCCTGCATCTTCAAAACAGAGGGGTGCTTATTCCAATCCCCAGGAAGCAGGGTCAAAGTTCTCCAGTACTGGTTGCTCCACTCCACCACACTAATCTATGTACTCTTGGAAGGTTGGCCCCATTGTGAACAAAAATGGATCCAAATAAACAAAAACGTTACACAAATATCACCTAACACTAAGCTGTTTTGTATATGGCGTGTCAGAGTGTTGTTGATGTTCTCTGTATGCTGGGCGAGGCTGAAGCAGAGTGGACTGAGCAGTGGACTCTCCTCTCCTTTCCTCGGCTGCCTGGCCAACCCGCTGGCCCTGTGCCACGCTACTGGTCATACAGCCCAGTGCTGTATATGCGTCCCCAATGGCACCCCATTGCCAATTTAGTGCACTACATTTGTGCCCATAGGACTGTAGTCAAAAGTAGTTCACTACATAGGGAATAGGGTGCCAATGGGGACGTAACCTGCAACTTTACCTCACTCCCCAGCTCCCCGCATGACTACTGCCCTTTGTGTGTGTCCCAGGCCAGAGTAGACAGAGTAGGCTCACTGCTGCTGCTACTAACAACCTGCAGTCAAATGCCTCTGTCATTATGCATGTTCCCTTTTCTTAACTGCTATGCCATCTGATTATATTGGCAACAGGAAACATCAACACGAGCAGCTGGTTGTTAGACTGCAAAATAAACATTAGGAATGATATTTTCTTTTCTGGATAGACAATCAAATCATACAAACAACCTTACATGGGCTACTTGAACTATGCTCTTGCCTAACTTGAGATTTAATTTACAAGTTGTTAGCCATGTTCTATAAATATAGCACTATTATATATGTAGGGAGGACATTTCACCTTTACCTAGTGTTAACAGCAGAGGAAAGGGTAATCTCCACTCTGACAGTATTTACATTGCCAGTCTGCCATTCTACAACAGACAACAGCAGGTTGAAGAGGTCCCACTCAGTAAGGCCCCAGTATGGAACCAGCGTCTCAAGCCTTACCATGTCTACTCCCACATAGTACCCCAGGCTCTCGTTCCCAGGCAGCAGGTCACAGAAGATGATGGTTCCCCTCTCCGGCCCCTCTCTGGTCTGGACCAGGACCCTGGAGTTGATCTCCAGCGGATGGAAATCCATCTCCTCCTCCACCAGGATGACGTGATCCACCTCTAGCTCTCCCAGCTCCTCTTCCTCGTCATCCCACAGCTCCAGCTTGTCCAGGGCCACGAACACCCCGCACTCATCTTCACAGCGGAACAGCTGTCGGCCCTGGTAGGAGCCCTCTGTGAAGCCCTGGCCTCTGCCCTCCTCCTAGGTAGAGGCATAGGTTACATACAGTATGTTAAACGTGGGATAACCTGTGAGTGCCAGTCGCATGTGGCTTACTCAGACACGCTAACCCTTCCCCTAATCCTTCACACAGTAATGCCAAAGAATTTCCCTGACCCTTAACCTCTTCCCTAACCTTTACCTTAACCATCACAGGAAAAGCCTAGCACTGGGCTGAGCTGATACAAGAGGCATGAGCTGTCATTACAGTGAGGTGAGCTCAGCTACTCAGCAGAATGCCTACTCAGCATTCTACAGGGGAGGGAACAGGGATGATAAGGGTTTGATGAGGGTTTGAGATCGATACTGCGGAGGGCATAACAGCATACTCAAAATGTTTCATTGCTGAGAGTAGCCGGCAGGCCCTGAACTGAATAATCTTTGCTCTTACACAGGGATAATGGACAGTTAGAAGGTGTAGTTACATGATCCTATACACTGCACTTCTTCTTGAGTGCCATGTAAGGCTTTTCAGTATTGGCATCGTTCAATTTATGTTTGTATGATCAAGATCAGAAGTACACATTGTTGACTGTAAATGTGTGGTAAGTATTCTCAATCGTGGTACAAGTCTGGCATTCAATCAAGACGCTGATCTGAAACCCAAGAATGTGCTAAACCCTTTATAGTGAGTAAGGGTCAGCCTTTCCTCCTTCACCCACTCACCCAGCCTACAACTGGACACGGAGGAATAAACACAACATTGTGCTCCAATAAACAAGCCTTTGTAGCCCGCTACTTTACAGAACGTAGGCTACGGCAAGAGAGAGTCCATTTACTAGCTTAGCTGTTATGAAATCCTCAGGGAACATTTCACAAAGACCAAATCACAGACGATATCACACATAACTGAAGTTCCCTCTGGGACAAATAAAGTTATTATAAATACGTAACTGAGGGTCAATTGATTACAGAGTGCATTTTAAAAGAACAGTAAAGATGAGGTTTCTCACCAGCAGCTCCACTCCAAACCAGACCCCGGAGAGAGCCCTGTCTGGGAGGAGAGATCCTTTAAATCGGACTACCCCGGGCAAAGGTTCATCCCCCGAACGCAGCTGCACGCGCACCTTGGAGCCACAGTCGATGTCTCTGGCCCGCTCCAGCCTGGGCTTGTTGCACAGCAGGGCATAGCGCTCCTCACAGTTGGTGATGGGGAACAGCAGCTCAGCTAGCTTCTCATCCAGCTCCAGGACGTCCCTGATTTGGTTGCAAATCAAACACAACAATATGTACATTTGAATCCCAGAGGAAAACACAAGAAAATATTAAAAAGTTTTTTTTTTTTAAGTCAATATATCATACACTATTTGTACAAAAGTATGTGGACACACCTTCAATTTAGGGGATTTGGCTATTTCAGCCAAACCCGTTGCTGACAGGTGTATAAAAATATACTCCTCATAGATAAACATTGGCAGTAAAATGGCCTTACTGAAGAGCTCAGTGACTTTCAATGTGGCACCGTCATAGGATGCCACCTTTCCAACAAGTCAGTTAGTCAAATTTCTGCCCTGCTCCGATGTTGACTTGTAAGTGTATGACTTGTAAGTGCTGTTATTGTGAAGTGGAAACGTCTAGGAGCAACAACAGCTCAGCCACGAAGTGGTAGGCCACAAAAATTCACAGAAAGGGACCGCGAGTACTGAAGGGCGTAAAAATAGTCTGTTCTCGGTTGCAACACTCACTACCAAGTTCCAAACTGCCTCTGAAAGCAACATCTGCACAATAACTGTTTCGTCGGGAGTGACATGAAATGGGTTTCCATGGCCGAGCAGTCGCACACAAGCCTAAGACCACCATGCACAATGCCAAGGGTCGGCTGGAGTGGTGTAAAGCTCACTGCCATTGGACTCTGGAGCAGTGGAAACGTTATCTGGAGTGATGATTCGCGCTTCACCATCTGGCAGTCCGACAGACAAACCTGGGTTTGGCGGATGCCAGGAGAACACTAGCCCCAATGCATAGTGCCAACTGTAAAGTTTGGTGGAGGAGGAATAATGGTCTGGGGCTGTTTTTAATGGTTCGGGCTAGGCCTCATAGTTCCAGTGGAGGGAAATCTTAACGCTACAGCATACAATTACATTCTGGACGATTCTGTGCTTCCAACTTTGTGGCAACCTTTCCTGTTTCAGCATGACAATGCCCCAGTGCATTGTCATGTGATTAGGACTGGCCTGCACAGAGCCCTGACCTCAACCCCATCAAACACCTTTGGGATGATTTGGAACGCCGACTGCGAGCCAGGCCTAATCGCCCAACATCAGTGCTCGACCTCACGAATGCTTTAGTTGCTGAATGGAAGCAAGTCCCTGCAGCAATGTTCCAACATCAAGTGGAAATTATTCCCAGAAGAGTAGAGGCTGTTATAGAAGCAAAAGGTGGAACAACTCCATATAATGCCCATGATTTTAGAATGAGATGTTTGATGAGCAGGTGTCCACAAACTTTTAGTCATGGAGTGTATATCAAATGTGAGTATTGTTGTTGTTTTGTATTGTCTTTATATAAAATTGCAATATAGCATGACAGTGTCACTATCCATTAATTAGACCAACCGCTCATCCAGGCTCAGCACCACGTTGGTCTGGTCCAGGACGCGTAGGCTCCTCTTGCCTTTGCTGGGGGGCAGCGTGCGCCCCAGGCTGTTCCTCTCCTGACAGGCCTGTCCCAGGCTGCCCCGGGGGATCCTCAAGGTCTTCTGGGGGGGCTTCTCCACTGTACACTCCTTAGTAGAATTGTGTTGAGTTATTAAGGGTCTCCGTCTGTTAGAAATGCCACCCTATTCCCTACACTGATTTTGACCAGGGCCCATTGGGCAGATATAGTGCATTATATAGGGAATAAAGAACCAATCCAAACATAATCGAAGATACTCATTAGTACATCAGGACTTATCTTCCTAAGTTTATTCTAAAAAAAAAAACACACAATAGCCAAAACAACAAAATATGAAACACAAAATAAACCTTTTGATAAAAAACCTTGAATAACCCTAGCGAAATTCAGGAATTTCTTAAAGAGCAACTGCTTTTAAAAAGCAACGAATCCCTTTGAAAATGGCTTATTTGGCATCGATATGAGCCAGAAAGTTATTCTAGTGTCAATAGGATCATTTTTGCTCAAAGTCAGTCTAAAACAGAGTTTGGAACATCTGTGAATCACAATGGGTAAACGAAGATAGGGTTTTGATTTGACGATGTCCATTAGTACATTAACATGGGGTGAACAGCTGCAGTGATTACTCTCTATCCAATAGCATAGACAGTGAGACTGTTTAAATAAGACATGTCACATTTTTTTTTACTTGAGAAATACTGCACCAAACACCTTAAGTTAGATGTAAAAAAAATATATATAAAAACATCCATGGCAAAAACTTCAAAATGAATTACAGGTATCTTAATTCTGGGGATTTTGAGGAAGTAAAATGGGCTTCCATGTCTACAGTGTCTCATGGGAGACAAGAATCATTAACCAAACACGGAATCGGTCAGGAAACACACCAACAGTGGTTCGTCCTTTAAAAGTTGCAGTGTACTGCAGCACTGTTGCAAAATTCTATGGAACGTTATTTAAGTGGCATTTAAAACCTTTTTTTAAGAAATGTTGCTTAATTAATTTGATTCATTTTATGGTGTTTCTATTCCAATAAATACAAAAAGCCCTCTGGGGTTCCATTAGGATGGAATGGAAAATATGGCGCTGTACGTGATGGTCAGGAGTAGACAACAGTTCTGGGCTATTTAGCTAAAGAATCGCAGTGTCGTGCGAGCACGCGGGAGACCTGGGTTCAATACCCCGGCGGGGAGGAAGGAGTAGGCTTTCCATGTACAGATGAAGTCAGAAGTTTACATACACCTAAGCCAAATACATTTAGCCTTTCAGGTTATGTCGATAAAGGACTTGTTTTACTGTGGATAAAGATACTTTTGTACCCGTTTCCTCCAGCATCTTCACAGGGTCCATTGCTGTTATTCTGGGATTGATTCACTCCAAAGTACATTCATCTCCAGGAGACAGAACACGTCTCCTTCCTGAGTGGTATGACAGCTACGTGGTCCCATGATGTTTATACTTGCGTACTATTGTTTGTACAGATGGATGTGGTACCTTCAGGCGTTTGGAAATTGCTCCACGGGTGAACCAGACTTGTGGAGGTCTACAATTTTCTTCTGAGGTCTTGGACTTCTTTTGATTTTCCCATGATGTCAAGCAAAGAGGAACTGAGTTTGAAGGTTGGCCTTGAAATACATCCACAGTAGAGGTCGACCGATTATGATTTTTCAACGCCGATACCGATTATTGGAGGACCAAAAAAAAGCTGATACGGATTAAATCGGCCGATTAATTTATTTGTAATAATGACAATTACAACAATACTAAATGAACACTTATTTTAACTTAATAGAATACACCAATAAAAACAATTTAGCCTCAAATAAATAATGAAACATGTTCAATTTGGTTTAAATAATGCAAAACAATGTTGGAGAAGAAAGTAAAAGTGCAATATGTGCCATGTAAAAAAGCTAACATTTAAGTTCCTTGCTCAGAACATGAGAACATATGAAAGCTGGTGGTTCCTTTTAACATGAGTCTTAAATATTCCCAGGTAAGAAGTTTTAGGTTGTAGTTATTATAGGACTATTTATCTCTATACCATTTGTATTTTATATACCTTTGTCTATTGGATGTTCTTATAGGCACTTTAGTATTGCCAGTGTAACAGTATAGCTTCTGTCCCTCTCCTCGCCCCTACCTGGGCTCAAACAAGGAACACATCGAAAACAGCCACCCTCGAAGCATCGTTATCCATTGCGCGGCCCTTGCAGAGCAAGGGGAACAACTACTTCAGGGTCTCATAGCGAGTGCCGTCACCGTATGAAACGCTACTAGCGCACCCCGCTAACTAGCTAGCCATTTCACATCGGTTACACCAGCCTAATCTTGGGAGTTGATAGGCTTGAAGTCATAAACAGCTTAATGCTTGAAGCACAACGAAGAGCTGCTGGCAAATGCACGAAAGTGCTGTTTGAATGAATGCTTACGAGCCTGCTGCTGCCTACCACTGCTCAGTCAGACTGCTCTATCAAATCATAGACTTAACTATACCATAATAACACACAGAAATACGAGCCTTAGGACATTAATATGGTCAAAACCGGAAACTATCATTTCGAAAACAAAACATTTATTCTTTCAGTGAAATATGGAACATATGGTATTTTATCTAACGGGTGGCATCCCTAAATCTAAATATTGCTATTACATTGTACAACCTTCAATGTTACGTCATAATTATGTACAATTCTGGCAAATGAATTACGGTCTTTGTTAGGAATAAATGGTCTTCACACAGTTCGCAACGAGCCAGGTGGCTCAAACTGCTGCATATACTGCTTGCACGGAACGCAAGAGAAGTGACACAATTTCCCTAGTTAAAAGAAAGTCATATTAGCAGGCAATATTAACTAAATATGCAGGTTTAAAAATATATACTTGTGTTTTGATTTTAAAGAAAGGCATTGATGTTTATGGGTAGGTACACATTGGTGCAACGACAGTGCTTTTTTCACGAATGCGCTTGTTAAATCATCACCGGTTTGGAGAAGTAGGCTGTGATTCGATGAGAAATTAACAAGCACCGCATCGATTATATGCAACGCAGGACAACTAGTAATACAATCAACCATGTGTAGTTAACTAGTGATTATGTTAAGGTTAATTGTTTTTTATAAGATAAGTTTAATGCTAGCTAGTAACTGGACTAGTAACCGGAAGGTTGCAAGATCGAATCCCCGAGCTGACAAAGTAAAAGTCTGTCGTTCTGCCCCTGAACACCCACCATTCCTAGGCCGTTATTGAAAATAAGAATGTGTTCTGAACTGACTTGCAGAGTTAAAAATATATATTTTTTTTACCTTTATTTATTTTAAATCGGCCACAATTGGTGTCCAAAAATGCTGATTACCGATTGTTATGAAAACTTGAAAATCGGCCCTAATTAATCGGCCATTCCAATTCATTGGTCGACCTCTATTCCACAGGTACACCTCCAATTGACTCAAATGATGTCAATTAGCCTATCAGAACCTTCTAAAGCCATGACATAATTTTCTGGAATTATCCAAGCTGTTTAAAGGCATAGTCAACTTAGTGTATAATCTTCTGACCCACTGGAATTGTGATACAGTGAATTATAAGTGAAATCATCTGTCTGTAAACAATTGTTGGAAAAATTATTTGTGTCATGCACAAAGTAGATTTCCTAACCGACTTGCCAAAACTATAGTTTGTTAACAAGAAATTTGTGGAGTTGTTGAAAAACGAGTTTTAATGACTTTAATGACTAAGTGCATGTAAACTTTCGACTTCAACTGTAAATAGGAATTTGTTATTAAGTGATTCCATGTGTGTTATTTCATAGTTGTGACGTCTTCACTATTACTCTGCAACATAGAAAATAGTTTAAAAAATATTGAAAAAACTGCAATGAGTAGATGTGACCAAACTTTTCACTGGTACTTGCTTAACTAATTTGATTAATATTATGGTGTTTCTATTCCAAGAAAAACAAAAAAACATCTGGGTTTCCATTAGGATGGAACTTCAATATGCTCTTTAAATAAATAAGACCTACATCTTTTAACAGCACATTACTCAACACCAGCGAGACTCAGGTCACCTACGGTAGGCCTACAGTATATTGAAAAATATTACATGACTCTCCGCCAATAAATACATATAGAGGATTGGAGGATTCTAAATTAAAACCAAAAGCCGCCTCAAACTGAAAATTGCAACCAATCACGGCCGGTTGTGATACAGCAAACCTAACTTCGAATTCTCCCCCTACCCTCCTTCTAGGCAAGTCTATTCTCCAGCTACCTGCTAGCAGCCATAATGGCGCTGTACAGCGTGACCGTGTGTGTTTGCAAGAGTATTTTCCAGTAAGCAACAATTTGTTTACCTTTAGACAACTTTGTTCCAATATTTCTGTAATTCAGTGGTATTTATTCCCATAGTACTTCATTATAGAGACATAACTAAATAAACGTTGGCATTTTGAAAGAGTATTTTTGTCATTATTGTATTAGCGTAAGCATAAATATGCCATTATTAGTTACATCGTTTTAGTTTGAATGTGCAGACTGGCACTAAGAACAGTGGGAATGTTTCCCTAGTCAGCGCCATTATTAGTGCAATGCCCCTTAATGTGTTGCTCTGTGCTACCCCCGTACCATACTAAACCACAAAATACATCTAAGTACCGCAGCATAATCGCAAAACTTTTAGTGGGGCAACCACTGTACAAGACTGAAATCTGGCAACAGAAAAACACAGGTGACATTCGGAATATTCAATGGCTCTTTAAACATATTAATATTTACCTTGACCACCATGTAGAAGCGCCAGTCCTCCCTGAAGCCCCCACTGGGCTTCTCCTGGCTCCACAGGGCAGAGCTCATGGCTGTAGGGGCTGGGTCAGCTGGTGCATAGCAGGGGGAAATACAAGGTCCACTTGTCTTCCTAACCCAATATGAAGCCCCTCTCTCTTCCCTTTATGGACGTTCCTCTATCCCCAAAGCAGTGAAAGGGGCATAACAAGGGTGAGAGAGAAACTAGGCCTAACACCTGAGGGGAAGGTTGTCTGGTTAGAGAGTAGACAGAGGGTGTTATGGCCGGTCACAGGCTCCTGCTGGCCTGGGGTGCCCTCATAATGGTCTCAACTGTCTGCCTGCATGCCCCAATGTACTTTGAAGGACCTGTGTATGAAAAGAAAGGCATGCTGTTATTATTACAATGTTGTTAAAAGGTCATGGAATGCCTCCAGGTTAATTGTATTAAATCACTGACTTATCATAAATCTCAGCTCAATTTCTCCCCCGAAAAATTGGCCTATGGCTAGGCTATATTAACCCAAATAAGCATTGAGCCTTTTGGGAAAACAACAAAACATTTAGGCAACACAAATCTGGGATAAGCTCTGAATAAATGGAATTCAAACTGGCATGTAAACAAACAGGATGTAGCCTCATTAGAATGTAGTCCTATTATCGGAGTGAAGCCTGATTGCACCATTAACTACAGGCTGCTACTGTACCTCATAACACTGACGGTGAAAACCAGTTGAGCACAAACATGCTTAGGCCTAACCTTATGTACTACCAGTATCTTGCAACCAGATAGGCCAAAAAAGTTACTACCTGTATTCTGATTCCTGACAAACCTGTTTTACATAAGGGTAAAATTGATTTGAATTCAATCCCTTTTTGACAGCTCCCTTTTGATTTAAACGAAACCTTCCATACATATTTGCCCATTGTAGAAGTGCTCAGGAAGTGACTTTGTAGCTGAATGCCAAAACATTCAGGAAATAAAGGTGCTCAAAGTTGACTTATTTTGCATACCCCACCATACCATGAAACATCAATGTCGTCATCACTAGAAAAAAAATAAAGAGTTTGGGATTGACATAATTTAAAAGTTTACAAACAGGGTTGTCAAACTATTTAATAGTTTCTGGAAAAAGAAACTGCTAATTAAATTAAAATGCTTCATTTCAAGAAATAATAAAATAGTTTGACATGATATCAAGCTGAATCACTTATCTTTTCCAGTGACGAAGACACGGATGTCTCATGGTATGGTGGGGTATGCAAAATAGGTCAACTTTGAGCACTTTTACCTCCTGAATGTTTTTGCATTCAGGTCCAAAAAGTCACCTTCTTAACACTTCTTCCATGGGCAAACATGCATAGAAAGTTGACAGGGATGCTGTCCAAAAACTGACTGAATTCAAATGGCTTTACCCTGAAGGCAATTTTGAAGAAGGCAGACAATATGCTCAAAACCTGTTGATACTCTCCTCTTAAGATGAGAAATGGGTGATTCCGCATAGGCCTTGGTACTACAGTCAATATTAACACAAATGGATTCTAAGCCAGCCGTTATTCAAACACACCGTTATAAACACGTTATTCAAAACTCACTCGGGCCTGACTCAGAATTTGAGAAATGTTGGATTTCCCCTAGGTGTGTGATGATCAGATATGGTCAGAGTGTGTTAAGAGAGCTGTGAAGGGGAATTCAGACTAAAGCAGTCAAACGCCTCTTCCTAACAAACAGAATCACCGCCACTTTAATACAGGGTCGACCTGTTTTGACAAACCCAATATGAAGGGGGGATTCAAGCACCTCTGACATGACTCCTCTTTATGGTTCTCTGGCCACTCTCACATCTAGGCTATTCACACCTCATGTCTGTGCATCAATCAAGCAAGTTGGGGATCCCGATTGGCGCAGCGGTCTAAGGCACTGCATCTCAGTGCTAGAGGCATCACTACAGACCCTGGTTCAATTCCAGGCTGTATCACAACCGGCCGTGATTGGCCCAGCTTTGTCAATGTTAGAGTTTGGCCGGAATTTGTTCTTAACTAACTTGCCTAGTTAAATAAAGGTTAAATAATTTTTTTTTTTTTTTTTAAATCTATGTTAAAAGACATGCTCCGGAACATTGGCGACCACTAACTGTTATTTGAACCTTCCGTTTTGGGCTTGATGTGTCAATGTGTAGTTCATACATGCATACTCCATGAGAAGAATTACGGTCTTGCCTCAAATAGCAACAAAACCTCTAGTTTAGCCTGTTAGCCTTGGTTTGCATTGCAACTCCTCTTAGGCTGCGTATCTGTGCATAACATCAATTTTCACAGTTAAAATGTTCACATTGAGGACTTGTTGTTTATCATGCCCCTATTTGAGCTTGAGGAGGGAGCATGGAGTGAGCAAAATAACATGACAGACAATTACTATGTTGTGATGTTATTCTAACAGTCTACTTTAAGGAAGGAGTGAGGGCAAAAGGCCTACTACCCTTTCAAAATACACATAATTGAATGACCCTTGGTCAACAACATGCACTACTGCAGTGCTTACTGCTTACATGGGCATTATCTGACATGACAACTACTTCTGAAAGTAGCCCACTTGTCCCTTTTGCTTTGCCTTTTAACAGTATGAATGTGTGAAGTACAATATAGCCACATACTGATGGTGCTGACTTCCTGAAAATAAAATGACTGGGATGTAACACTGACTATTTAAACACACCATCACAACATTCAAAAGCCCCAACAGATTAAATATTATTAACAGCAGAGTAATTGTATCATCATTGCAGCAGTGGTCTTGCATATTCCATCAGTGACATCACTGAATCAAGCCAGTCAGCAGCAGCGAGTGATGATGATGATGCGTGAGAGAAGAAGGAAGAATGTGTCACTGCCAAGCCTTGCTTAATCATGGATGAGGGACCCTCATTGAGAAAACACCCATGGAACATGTCAATTAGTGTAAAACAGCACACATACTTGGACATGTTTGCTGTAGGGCTAGCTAACCAGTATAGCAAACCATGCAATATTTGATCAGGTGCCTCCATATCATAATCTGACGTATGACGAGGAAGCAAACATGAAATATAGCTATCATTGTGACATAACGTCGTTAGCTAGCTCGTTTTCTTACCTTATTCAAACGTCAATTCAGTGCTGGAGTGTCATGTCACCTGCTCATTCCAATACTGTCCTTTAGTAGCTGACGTTTTGATACGTTTGTACAATTAACTGTCTAGCTTGTTGATAGCAAGCCAGCTGATAATTGATATGACAGCCTCGAAATTAGCTAGGCAGAGTAGCTAGTATGGATAGCTAGCTGTCCCATGCAACAAGAGCATGTTATCTACGGCTTTTAAATATTTTTCTGAACGACTCTTAGACTATACTATTAAATACTGACACACAAAACATATATTACGTGACAGACAAAATAAGTCAGGCCTTATAGCGAGAGGAATAAAGATAATTTACAGAACCAATAGACCCCGAAATGTTAGTCTCCTGAAAATATGCCAAAACATAACCCATTGGCCAATCTGCATCCATCACAAGTGCCAATAGGCTGGGTTTCAGGTTAATCATTAAGTCCCACCCCCCGGGATTTTCCCACGAGTTTGGTTGACGGGTATTGAAGAATCTGCGAATGAGTGGTTCTCTCTAGTAGCAGTTTCTAAACCTGTATTCGTCTCCCTGGCAGACGGTCTTCACTAGTTAAACAACCACAAAGCCTTAAAGCCCGCCTATTTCTACAATATATCTTCTTAACGTTGTAATTTAAACATAGCCATAACATTAACCACACTGCTAACCGTATGCCTAACCCTAACATTAAAATAAGACCAAAAGGCAATTTTTTTTCCCGTGAATTTTTACGATATGGCCCATTTTGACGTTGTGGCTGTGGTAACTAGTGATAACACTGGTAGACCCTGTACACTAGATGACATATAGGGGACGCTGTGTTGAAGCCATCGTGCCTCTATCTTGGCCTGATCTATATGCAATATTCCAGTCAAGGAAAAAGTAACATATACTCAGCAAAAAAAGAAACGTCCCTTTTTCAGGACCCTGTCTTTCAAAGATAATTCGTAAAAATCCAAATAACTTCACAGATCGTCATTGTAAAGGGTTTAAACACTGTTTCCCATGTTTGTTCAATGAACCATAAATAATTAATGAACATGCACCTGTGGAACGGTCTTTAAGACACTAACAGCTTACAAACGGTAGGCAATTAAGGTCACAGTTATGAAAACTTAGGACACTAAAGAGGCCTTTCTACTGACTCTGAAACATGAAAATAATGATGCCCAGGGTCCCTGCTCATCTGCGTGAACGTGCCTTAGGCATGCTGCAAGGAGGCATGAAGACTGCTGATGTGGCCAGGGCAATAAATTGTAATATCGGTACTGTGAGACGCCTAAGACAGCGATACAGGGAGACATGACAGGCAGCTGATCGTCCTCACAGTGGAAGACCACGTGTAATAACACCTGCACAGGATCGGTACATCAGAATATCACACCTGCGGGACAGGTACAGGATGGCAACAACAACTGCCCGAGTTATACCAGGAACGCACAATCCCTCCATCAGTGCTCAGACTGTCCGCAATAGGCTGAGAGAGGCTGGACTGAGGGCTTGTAGGCCTGTTGTAAGGCAGGTCCTCACCAGACATCACCGGCAACAACGTCGCCTATGGGCACAAACCCACCGTCACTGGACCAGACAGGACTGGCAAAAAGTGCACTTCGCTGACGAGTCGCAGTTTTGTCTCACCAGGTGGGATGGTCGGATTCGCATTTATCGTCAAAGGAATGAGCGTTACACCAAGGCCTGTACTCTGGAGCGGGATCGATTTGGAGGTGGAGGGTCTGTCATGGTCATGGTCTGAGCTTGTTGTCATTGCAGGCAATTTCAACGCTGTGTGTTACAGGGAAGACATCCTCCTCCCTCTTGTGGCACCCTTCCTGCAGGCTCATCCTGACATGACCCTCAAGCATGACAATGCCACCAGCCATACTGTTCATTCTGTGCGTGATTTCCTGCAAGACAGGAATGTCAGTGTTCTGCCATGGCCAGCGAAAAGCCCAGATCTCAATCCCATTGAGCACGTCTGGGACCTGTTGGATCAGAGTGTGAGGGCTAGGGCCATTCCCCCAGAAATGTCAGGGAACTTGCAGGTGCCTTGGTGGAAGAGTGGGGTAACATCTCACAGCAAGAACTGGCAGATCTGGTGCAGTCCATGAGGAGGAGATGCACTGCAGTACTCAATGCAGCTGGTGGCCACTCCAAATACTGACTGTTACATTTGATTTTGACCCCCCCCCCTCCCCCCCTTTGTTCAGGGACACATTATTCAATTTATGTTTGTCACATGTCTCTGGAACTTGTTCAGTTTATGTCTCAGTTGTTGAATCTTATGTTCATACAAATATTTACACATGTTAATTAAGTTTGCTGATTATAAACACAGTTGACAGTGAGATGACGTTTATTCTTTTGCTTAGTTTATGAGGATCAACAGGAAAGGCGCTCATAAAATGTCATACCTATTATTGAAAAAAACCAAAAAGAAATAGAACCATTGGTTGCAGAGGGATTCATCCTTGAAAGGTTGAGCATTGCTTTCTAAAGCTGAAGGTATCTCCAGATGTATTTATGCAGTCCAGTCCCTACATCTTGACAACAAAATAGGTAAAGTGGTTGACCAGATGCTTTTCAACTTGGGGAAAAAAAAAACATCCACATTATATTAGGAAATCTGTCATTTTGAACACATATTAATATGGTTGTCTCAATTTTGGGGGGATTTTCCGACTTTGAATAATACTTTTAAGATAAATTGTGTTAAGCATTTCTTAAAGAATCCAACTTCAATTTGGAATTTAATCCCTCATTATATCTTCTCCTGTTTTGGTGGCCTCAATTTTATGTTACTTTGTAACTATAACATTGATAAGTTTTCTACAAAAGGATCTGCTTTTCATAGACAAGTATTCTTAGCATGGTCATTAATTTATAAACATAATATTTCCACGCATGGGTATTTAATTTGGAACAATAAGGATAATTTGTTTAGAAACTAGTCTTTATTCTTTTAGGACTGGTTTAATAATCATATCCTGTTGGTGAGTCAACTTTTTAATGCAGAAGGATTGTTACTCAATTCTGAGGATTTTTAAAATCTCATTACAATATCTCTGTTACACATAGAGTTCACCATAGTCTTTGAAATAATTCCATCTGGAACTCTCATGTTGTTTAGAGGTGTAACCAGACCTCACCTTGACCTACCCTTGCTTAATCCAGTTGACTCTCCAATAGGAAACATTTGTTTCTGCTTACTCCCTCAGAACAACAGTGCTTTTGTGGGGTGAGAGTCAGGAAACATATTACCGATCATCTGGCTGTATATACGGCGGAGATGATAGCCATACTGTTGGCCTTGCTGTGGGTGGAGGAAGTTAAGCCAGAAAGAGTAGTTATTTGCTCTGATTCATGTGCAGTGTTAAGGAGTCTCCAGTCCTTTATATCACGTAGCAGACAAGACCTGCTTTATGAGGTGCTACAAACCCATGGCAGGAGTAAACAAATGGGTATACAGATAATATTTACATGGGTCCCAACTCATGTGGGAGTGGAGGGGAACAAGGCAGTTGATGTACTGGCTAAACAAGCACTAAGTAGTGGAGATGTTGATGTGGTAGTTTAAATGAGCAGGGCAGAGGCAGTAAGCATGATATGGACAATGATGGTGGAGAAATGGCAGGAGCAGTGGAATAGAGATACTAAGGGCAGTTGGGGAGGGGAGAATGGCGGGAAGGGACAGAAGAGAGGAGGCTATATTTACAAGATTAAGGGTGGGCCACAGCCAGTTGAATAAGACTTTACATGTGATAGGAAAGCATCCAACAGGAAAATGTGAGTAATGCCAGGAAACAGAGACAGTGGAGCATGTATTGATACAGTGTGGACATTATTGGAGGGAAGGAGAGAGGATGAGAACTAGTATGATAGATAAGGGGATACGGGAAATTAGTTTAAAGAGTATATTGAATAGAAAGTCATTAGATATAGTCTCAAATATTTTGTAATCTTCTTTAAGAGCAAAGGGACTGGCAGGTAGGATTTAGTTTCTCCCTGTCTCTGGCCCACACTCCAGTACAGTAGGTGGCGGTAATGCACCATAACGTTGGATGCCAATCACCGATAAACCCCACCGAAGAAGAAGAATGAGCCAAGGTAAGTTTCTAGCTAGCATTAAACTTATCTTGTAAAAAACAATCAATCTTCACATAATCACTAGTTAACTACACATGGTTGATGATATTACTAGGTTACCTAGCTTGTCCTGCGTTGCATATAATTAATGCGGTGTCTGTTAATTTCTCATTGAATCACAGCCTACTTCAATTTTGCCAAACGGGTGATGATTTAACAAAAGCACAGTCGTGAAAAAAGCACAATCGTTGCACAAATGTACCTAACCATAAACATCAACGCCTTTCTTAAAATCAATACACAAAAGTATATTTTTTTAAACCTGCATATATAGTTAAAAGAAATTCATGTTAGCAGGCAATATTAACCAGGGAAATTGTATCACTTCTCTTGCGTTCAGTGCAAGCAGAGTCGTATCAAATCAAATCAAATTTTATTGGTCACATACACATGGTTAGCAGATGTTAATACGAGTGTAGCGATATGCTTGTGCTTCTAGTTCCAACAGTGCAGTAATATCTAACAAGTAATCTAACAAATCCCCAAAAACGACCTAATACACACAAATCTAGAGTGGTGAATGAGAATATGTACATATAAGTATATGGATGAGCGATGGCTGTTGAACAGTCAATTTTTCAGTTTTTGATTTGTTAAAAAAGTTTGAAATATCCAATAAATGTCGTTCCACTTTCTGATTGTGTCCCACTTGTTGTTGATTCTTCACAAAAAAATACAGTTTTATATCTTTATGTTTGAAGCCTGAAATGTGGCAAAAGGTCGCAAAGTTCAAGGTGGCCAAATACTTTCGCAAGGCACTGTATATGCCCAGGAACTTAAAACGTTCCACCTTCTCCACTGCTGTCCCTTCGATGTGGATAGGGGGCTGCTCCCTCTGCTGTTTCCTGAAGTCCACAATCATCTATTTTGTTTTGTTGATGTTTAGAGGTTGTTTTCCTGACACCACACTCCGAATGCCCTCACCTCCTCCCTGTAGGCTGTCTCGTCGTTGTTGGTGATCAAGCCCACTACTGTTGTGTTGTCTGCAAACTTGATGATTGAGTTGGAGGCGTGCATGGTCACGCAGTCATGGGTGAACAGGGAGTACAGGAGAGGGCTGAGCACACACCCTTGTGGGGCCCCAGCGTTGAGGGTCAGTGAAGTGGAGATGTTGTTTCCTAACTTCACCACCTGGGGGCGGCCCGTCAGAAAGTCCAGGACCCAGTTGCACAGGGAGGGGTTGAGACCCAGGGCCTCCAGCTTGATGATGAGCTTGGAGGGTACTATGGTGTTGAATGCATAGGTATTATTTTTTGTCCAGGTGGGATAGGGCAGTGTGCAGTGTGATGGTGATTGCATCATCTGTGGACCTATTGGGGCGGTATGCAAACTGAAGTGGGTCTAGGGTGTCAGGTAAGGTAGAGGTGATATGATCCTTGACTAGTCTCTCAAAGCACTTCATGATGACAGAAGTGAGCTCTACGGGGTGTAGTCACTTAGTTCAGTTACCTTTACTTTCTTGGGTACAAGAACAATGGTGGGCATCTTCAAGCAAGTGGGGACAGCAGACTGGGATAGGGAGAGATTAAATATGTCCATAAACACACCAGCCAGCTGGTCTGCGCATGCTCTGACGATGCCTCTAGGGATGCCGTCTGGGCCAGCAGCCTTGCGAGTGTTAACAAGTTTAAATGTTTTACTCACGTTAGCCACTGAGAAGGAGAGGGGGGGCGCAGTCTTTGTTAGCGAGCCGCGACGGTGGAACTGTACTATCCTCAAAGCGGGCAAAGAAGGTGTTTAGTTTGTCTGGAAGTGTGACGTCGGTATCCGCAACGTGGCTGTTTTTGTAGTCCGTGCTATCCTGAAGACCCTGCCACATACATCTTGTGTCTGAGCTTAGAATTGCGACTCCGGCCTCCCGGGTGGCGCAGTGGTTAAGGGCGCTGTACTGCAGCGCCAGCTGTGCCATCAGAGTCCTGGGTTCGCGCCCAGGCTCTGTCATAACCGGCCGCGACCGGGAGGTCCGTGGGGCGACGCACAATTGGCCTGGCGTCGCCCGGGTTGGGGAGGGCTTGGTCGGTGGGGGTGTCCTTGTCTCATCGCGCACCAGCGACTCCTGTGGCGGGCTGGGCGCAGTGTACGCTCGCCAGGGTGGCCAGGTGCACGGTGTTTCCTCCGGCGCATTGGTGCGGCTGGCTTCCGGGTTGGATGTGCGCTGTGTTAAAGAAGCAGCGGCTTGGTTGGTTGTGTATCGGAGGACGCATGACTTTCAACCTTCGTCTCTCCCGAGCCCGTACGGGAGTTGTAGCGATGAGACAAGATGGTAGCTACTACACGGTTGGATACTACGAAATTGGGGAGAAAAAGGGGTAAAATTCAACAATTTTTTTTTTTTTTTTAAATAAAAGAATTGCGACTCCATCTTGACCCTGTATGGCATTTTGCTTGTTTGATTGCATTGTGGAGGGAATAACTACACTGTTTATATTCAGCCATATTTCCAGACTTCTTTCCATGGTTCAGCGCTTTCAGTTTTGAGCGAATGCCCCCATCCATCCACGGTTTCTGGTTAGGGTAGGTTTTAATAGTCACAGTGGGTACGACATCTCTAATGCACAGTCAGCGTATAAGGTCAATGTTGTTCTCTGAGGCTGACCGGAACATATTCCAGTCCACGTGATCAAAACAATCTTGGAGCGTGGCTTCCGATTGGTCAGATCAGCGTTGAATGGTTCTCATCACTGATACATCCTGTTTGAGTTTCTGCCTATAAGCCGGGACGAGCAAGATGGCATTGTGGTCGGATTTGCCAAAGGGAGGGCAGGGGAGGGCTTTGTATGCATCGCGGAAGTTAGAGTAGCAGTGGTCGAGAGTATTAGCCCTGAGAGGCCAAGATGATGGCTTGAACAGACACTTTTTACCGAGCCCCGCACTAAACTTCAGAAAGATTGTGAAAAAAACAAGTTTACAGTCATTACTATTACTGTTTTAAATCTTTTTTTATCCCTAATTAATTAATAATTAATTAATTTTACCCCGTTTTCTCCTCAATTTCGTGGTATCCAATTGTTTAGTAGCTACTATCTTGTTTCATCGCTACAACTCCCGTACGGGCTCGGGATAGACGAAGGTTGAAAGTCATGCGTCCTCCGATACACAACCCAACCAATCCGCACTGCTTCTTTACACAGCGCGCATCCAACCCGGAAGCCAGCCGCACCAATGTGTCAGAGGAAACACAGTGCACCTGGCAACCTTGGTTAGCACGGCCCACCACAGGAGTCGCTGGTGCGCGATGAGACAAGGATATCCCTACTGGCCAACCCCTCCCTAACCCGGGTGACGCTAGGCCAATTGTGCGTCGCCCCACGGACTTCCCAGTCGCGACCGGTTACGACAGCCTGGGCGCGAACCCAGGGTCTCTGGTGGCACAGCTGGCGCTGCAGTACAGCGCCCTTAACCACTGCGCCACCCGGGAGGCCATTACTGTTTTTATTTGTTCAAGAAATAAGAACTTTCCTGTGACTGGAATAATAATTGGATCATTTATTTTGGCATGTCCATGCGAAGTCGTGACACAAAAAGAAAGGAAGAAGCTAGCCGTTCTATTGCTAATCAACAAGAGAGAAATGTGCTTATAGACAACTGTCATAACTACGCTTGCCCTATGGATAATCTCATGCTTTCGAATGCTGTTGAAGATGACGAATTCCCCTCTTTACCGGTTACTCCGGGCAAACCTCTACCCTCCAAAAACCCAACATGAACTCTGACATTGTGGCTACCCTCTCTTTACTCATCAACTCCAGGTCTGACGCCATTGAGAAAATGGTAGGCGCGAACACCATGGTTATCGAAGGCTTGAAAAAGACTGTGGAGTTTGCATGTGGTGAAATTAAGGATGTGAAAAAAGTGTGGAAAAGAATAACAATGTCTACCATAGACGTCTCACTGATCTGGAACAATACACAAGAAGATGGAACCTGAGACTCTACGGCGTGCCAGAGGTGGAGAATGAGGATGTGCGATGAGAGGCTATCCGCATCTGCCAAGACGTTATGCCTGCAGAGAAGAACAAAGTTGGTGATGCCATCAACGTTGTGCATCGCCTCGGCAAGAAGCAACAGCATAACGATTTAAGACCAAGGGGTATCTTGGTATCTCTTCACTGCCAGATTCTACAGGGATGCTGTCTGGAAAGCTGCTAGGAAGAACACCTTACTTCAGAGCCATGGTCTGCGTTTCGCCCAGCATCTCAGCCCGGAGGACATAGAAAGAAGGAACAAGTTGTGGCCAACGATCAAGAAAGCACAAAATGAGGGAAAGTCTGCTTACTTCGTCGGAGGAAGAGGCATCATTAATGGTTCGGGAATCCATATTCCTCCCTAGAATCTCACCAGAAGGAACAGATTGACGGTTTCAACCATGGTATTCTCATTTTTGGGCGGCAGGTAGCCTAGTGGTTAGACCGAAAGGTTTCTAGATCAAATCCCTGAGCTGACAAGGTAAAACTCTGTAGTTCTGCCCCTGAACAAGGCAGTTAACCCACTGTTCCTAGGCCGTCATTGTAAATAAGAATGAGAACTGACTTAAATAAAAAAATCAAAATCAAATTCCTTGTACTGATTAATGTTACCTAACAAGCATCAGGTACCTCAATGTATTAGTTTGTTCTGACCAGACCAGAAGGCCTATTTTGTTTACAAACTTAAGAAGAAGACTGAAAGTTGTATTTATTTGTTATGCATACAACAACTAAAATACTGTTTTAAAGGTGTATACAGGTCTGCTCTGACTTTATACGGTTATTGCTGAATTTAGTTATTAATACTTATTTCCAAGTGAAAAAGGTCTTAGGAACGTGTATATGTAAAAACATTTTTGATTATATTATTTAATTTGCACTTAAAAGAGTAGGTATCCTTTTATTTAAATTATTATTTTATGTTTTATTTCTCAGAATAGTTCCTGATTACACTAAAGAGGGTTTTTAGTCTCTCTTACTAAAGATAACCCTTGGTTTGGTCTTGAACATAATTTTCTGTTGAGTTGAATTTTAAAAGCCGGATAACAACTAACTCAGAGTTTATGGTATAAGCTATTTTCACTTTAAGTTGACTTAAATGGTGCAGATCTCAGTTCCTTATCGCTTACGTTCACTGCTCCTACGTTTTTGACTCATCCAACAGTTTATACTTCTATATAATCTTTGTTGTTTTGTCTTTGTCTATATTATCTCTTAATGCTAGGGGCTTACGAAACAATGTGAAGCGCAAGGCCTTATTTTTATTTGCTAAACAATTTCGAACCAATTTTTGCTTTTTTCTCACTCTCTTTCTGCTGCCAACTTCTGTAGGTCACAGTGGGGCAACGATATTTGGCTTTCCCATGGACGCTCCGCCGGTGTCACTACAATGAAAAATACCTTTGGTGGTAATATTCTACACTCGGAATGTGAACCCTTTGGTCACTTTATTTGTCTTGTGATCAGTTACAATGAAATTATGCTCATTACTGTAAACTTCTACGGGTACAACACCAAACATGAGAATGATGAGTTGCTTGAATCTATGGAGAAACATATACTTCATTGGTTTTCTAAATTTCCAATTAGATTATTATTGATAGAAGGGGACTTTAACATTACTATAGATAATTCATCTGATAGATGGCCCACAGGTACGACAACCAGTCAGTATTTGGGTTTAATACTTTTATGGAAAAGTTTGATCTTACTGATATATCGAGAGACGGGTTTCCGGCCGACATATCGTTCACTTGGAGTAACAAAACAGGTTCCAGACAGTCCAGAATAGATTTTTGGCTTATATCCAAATGTATTGATAGTGAGTGTGTTACTTCAAATATTTGTACAACTCCCCTCACAGACCATAGGGCCATTTACATTCATATCAAAATATTTACCCCTGACACTAACTTTGGTAGAGCATCCTACTGGAAGCTAAATAGCTCGTTATTAAATAATGACATGGTTAACTTTGAGGTTAAAGATCTGCTCTCACATGTTTGGGAAAGGGCTTGTGAAGAAAAATCTTATTACAAGAAATGGGAGCTCTTTAAATTTGAGGTGTCCAAATACCTTAGAAAATATGGTAGTAATCTTGCTAAGACCAGAAGAGCTGAGGAGGAAAAGGTGATCATTAAGATAACTTCCCTTTCTCAGAGGTCCCCAGTCGGCCTCTCGGGGAGGAGAATATGGTACTAATTGAGTTACAAAATAAACTGGATAATATATATAGATTAAATAAACTGGATAATATATATAGATTAAATATAATGGATAATATATATAGATTAAAAGCAGAAGGAGCCGTTATTAGATCTAGGAAAAAATTGATTGAGGAGGGAGAACAGAATTCACCCTATTTCTTTGGACTTGAGAAATTTCACTACAAATAACACTATCCATAAGTTAAACATTGATGGTGATATTACAGATGACCAAAAATGAATCACTAAATACTGTAGCAATTTTTACAGGAAATTGTGTAGTTCTAAGTACTGTCAGGAATCCACAGATGTGTTTTTTGACTCACTGAATAATGTTCACTCTATCAGTGATACAGAATCTAAACAGTGTGATGAACCCATCAAAGTTGAAGAGATTATAGAGTCTATCAAACATCTAAAGAACAATAAATCCTCAGGTGTTGATGGAATTACTGAACAAGTAGTTCCCTTCCTATTTGAAGTCTTTTTTAGAGAGTATTAAAAACAATGTTCTCCTTCCTACAATGAGTCAGTGGTTAATAACACTGATACCTAAACCCAAAAAAGAAGTGCTGCTCATCGACAACTGGCGTCCAATTTGTCTTCTTAATAATGACTATAAGATACTTACTACTTACAGAAATAACTAAAGAAGTCTTGGACGCAATCATTGATGAAACACAGTCTGGCTTTATGAGGAACAGCCATATTTCTAACAATATCAGACTAGTATTAGACATACTTGACTACTCAGACCTAATAACCGAGGATAGTTTCATATTATTTTTTCTTTTTACAAAGCATTTGACACAGTAGAGCATCAGTTCCTTTTCCACTCCCTTGAGAAATTTGGCTTTGGGGATTTGTTCTGTAAGGCTATTAAGACTCTACAAATGGTAACAGCTCTATCAAATTGAAATATGGCACCTCACCTAGATTTGAGTTAAAGAGAGGAATTAGACAAGGTTGTCCTATCTCTCCGTATCTGTTTTTTATTAATCACCCAACTTCTTTAAATAATAGTCCTGTACAAGGCATTTCCATAGCTGGTAAATAAAAAATGTTAAGCCAGCTGGCTGACGATACTACACTTTTTCTGAAAAACGCTAACCAAATTCCCATATCGATCAATGTGATACAATCCTTTTCCAAAGCGTCTGGTCTATATCTTAACATTAATAAATGTGAACTCATAGCTGTCAAAGATTGTGTGACACCTTCATATTATGGTATTCCAGTGAAAGAAGAACTTACATATTTAGGCATAACCATTAATAAGGATCAGAAGTCTAGAGGCTTACTAAATTTGAACCCTCTTATTTAAAAAACCCAGGAGAAGCTAAATCAATGGCTACAGAGGGACTTATCTTTTAAAGGAAGAGTCCTAATAAGAGAGTCCAAGGCTGAAGGTATCTCTAGGCTAACATATGGCATTCTATCTTTATATCTTGATGGTAAAATAAGCAAGGAGATTGGAGAGCCAAATGGTAAATGCAGAGGGTTTTTTACTTAGTTATAAGGAATTCTTATCACTTTGCAAGATTTTGTGTAGTCTTGCTTTGTTTGAATATGTTTTGACTTTCTCATTTGCCTATTTGACACACTATCTTTTCATCAAGGTCTTCTTAGCACCGAAAGATTTTGCAATTGTTTTAGATACCATTCCCTCAGGTGTTGCTTTATTATTCAGGAACGTGTTAAGAGCTGACCCTCAGAGCCTGTTGACTCATCAGTAGGATAGATTTGTTTTTCTTTTGGTCCATTCAACAACAGAGTGATACAAACCTTGTTTCAGCAGGATGTTGTATCTATACTTTATGTCATGCCTTATTGGAATGGATTTATTGATAATATCTGTTGGAAAAAAGTTTGGATGTTGCCAGACACATACCTACTTGTTAACAAAACTAAGGAAGTTTCCTTTAAAATTGTTTATAAATATTATCCTGCCAACCACTATATGAAGAAGTTTATGGAAAACATAAACTCAAATTGTACCTTTTGTAATGACCAGCCAGAAATGGTGTTGCATCTTCTTTGGCATTGTATTCATGTAAGGAAAATGTGGCAAGACATCAGTAGATTTATAATTGAACACATTTATGAAGATTTTACACTATTGTGGAGAGATGTACTGCTTGAATTCTTTACCTACGATAGAAATAAGCTGAAACAATTTTATGTAATTCCTTTCATTATACTTTTGGTAAAATGTCATATTCACAAATGTAAATTTACAAACAAAACACCACATTTTCTTACCTTACAAAAAGAAATTGAACTATATTTTAAGACAATTAAATACTCTACTAACACAAAAGCTGTTAGAATTATAAGTGTACAGTATGTACTGTATGTGTGTAAGGTGATATTGTACCCCCTAGCCCAATTGTTCTTTGTATATTATTTTTATATACTTGTGTTCCCACATGTACTTCCTGTATGGATTTGTTTTAAATCAACATTTTTTTTTAAATATATTTTTAAAAAAAAGAGTATTTGCCCTACGTGTCATGAAATCAATATGCTGATAAAATGTAGGTAGCATTGTTCTCAATGATTTGTTAACATTTCCAGCTACAATAAATGCAGCCCCCGGACAGTTTGCAGCAATTTGGGCCGCCTGGCTCGTTCCGAAATGTGTGAAGACCATTTCTTTCTAACAAAGACCGTAATTAATTTGCCAGAATTGAACATAATTATGACATAACATTGAAAGTTGTGCAATGTAACAGCAATATTTAAACTTAGGGTTGCCACCCGTTCTGAAGAAATACAGAACGGTTCCGTATTTCCGTATTTCACAACAAACGTTTTGTTTTTTCGAAATGAGTTTCTGGATTTGACCAAAGGCTCGTATTTCTGTGTTTATTATATTATAATTAAGTCTATGATTTGATATTTGATAGAGCAGTCTGAGCGGTAGTAGGCAGCAGCAGGCTTCAAACAGCACTTTACTGCGTTTGCCAGCAGCTCATAGCAATGCTTGAAGCACAGCTCTGTTTATGACTTCAAGCCTATTAACTCCCGAGATCAGGAGGGCAATTATTATTATTATTTTCTTTTTACCTTTATTTAACTAGGCAAGTCAGTTAAGAACAAATTCTTATTTTCAATGACGGAACAGTGGGTTAACTGCCTGTTCAGGGGCAGAACGACAGATTTGTACCTTGTCAGCTCGGGGATTTGAACTTGCAACCTTCCGGTCACTAGTCCAACGCTCTAACCTGCTGCCCCGGAACATCCAATAGTCAAGGATATATGAAATACAAATGGTATAGAGAGAAATAGTTGACACGTCATAATTCTTATAACTACAACCTAAAACTTCTCAACTGGGAATATTGAAGACTCATGTTGAAAGGAACTACCGGCTTTCATGTTCTCATGTTCTGAGCAAGGAACTTAAACCTTTAGCTTTTTTACATGGCACATATTGCACTTTTACTTTCCAACACTATGTTTTTGCATTATTAAACCAAGTTGAACATGTTTCATTATTCATTTGAGACTAAATTGATTTTATTTATGTATTATATTAAGTTAAAATACAAGTGTTCATTGTTCATTCAGTAACGTTGTAACTGTCATTATTACAAATATATATATAAAAATTGTCCGATTGATCGGTATCGCCTTTTTTTGGTCCTCCAAAAATCGGTATCGGCGTTGAAAAATCATAATTGGTCAACGTCTACTTCAAAGCCTCTCAATGGCCAATACAAGCCATTAGCAGTGCATGGTTTTGATACATACCTCCCACATTAACAGTGCTGTTGATAGGTCTGGGACCTTCTATACTGTGACTTGTACAGTGTACATGTGTGTGTGTTGACATGCAAATATTGATAAAAGCAGCACGTGAATTCTTCATATTATATTTTGGAGAAATTATATTTCATTAATAGTACACTGAATTGCTGTTTTACTTAAAATTAAAGCTGCAATTTGTAACTTTTTGGTATTCTCTACGCTACACTTGCTTGTTGTCGCATAAACTGAAATTAAGCGAACTATTCGATTTCTGCATAGTGTATTTTATAACCTACATTAACATTTCTCAGTAGGCAAGGTGACATAATGTAATGACATAATGTAATAAGCCATTCTATCCCCACCATAGATTACTGACACAATAGGACTAATGTAATCACTGTTTGTGATTCACTGATAAAATAAGAGTCATGTTACCACTGAATCAACCCATGTTATCAAACATACTGGCACTGCCAGTCAATGTACAATAGGGTAGGGTACATAAGAACACTGATGTACCAGTTCAAATACCTGACTGTTATTTGATATTTAGCCAGAAACAATAGGCTCACACCCAGCGGTGCTTACATAAAACAAGTGTCAGACCAATTCCTTATCACAATGACTAATATGACTAATATGAAAAGAATGCTACCAAACAAGCTGCCTGTAGTAGCAGAGCAGGTCAGAAGATGCTACTTATTGTGAATGGATAAAACAAGCTTGCCCACACTGTTTACATCATAGAGAACATCACATCCAACATTATCCATAATGTACGTAAAAACATATAATAACCTATAAATAACACAACTACCATTTTAAGGGAAATGCTACTGAAGAAGTTACATACATTACAAACAGACATACACATGGCTGTAAACAATAATACTCCAGTATAGTTGACCCGCACTTGGCATCATCAGAATGTAAGCCTGGGTTCCCGCTGTGTCATCTCCTCCACCTCTTCTGGGCTGAGCTCATTACCTCTCAACCTAGAAAGAAAACAATTATTAAC
Organism: Oncorhynchus mykiss; assembly: GCF_013265735.2. Taxonomy (NCBI): domain Eukaryota; kingdom Metazoa; phylum Chordata; class Actinopteri; order Salmoniformes; family Salmonidae; genus Oncorhynchus; species Oncorhynchus mykiss. The sequence goes on along the minus strand of NC_048570.1, from coordinate 75,764,795 downwards.
TTAACTCTAATTTACAGTATTTGGATTAGAGACCTTCTTAAGTGATTAGAGATCCAATCTTCACATGTATGGGGAGGTATGGCGAGGCATAGGAGACTACAGCATACTGTACTGTATGTATAGGACATAACACTTTGTAAATTACATTTCTCAGACAGTATATAGCTGTCTAAATGATCAAAGCATTATGTTAACATACCACACTGCCTTCACACTAGTGTTGCTTTCAAGAGCCAGTATTAGACACTCCACACCTGTTCTTGTGATGCAGTTTTTGGTTAACCTGTGGAGGGCACGAGAGAGCAGAGTGAAAGATGTGTTTAGCACAATCACCAATGTATAGCACAACCACAAGTATCAAAATGTCAGTTGAGGCAAAACGGAATGTAAGTAGCTGCAAAGTCTTTTTCAGTATTCAGGATGCGCTATCAATATACTCACCACAGCTCCTCTAGCGTACTGTTCTTGATGAGTGGGGCAAGAGCACATGCTCCTGCATTGCCAACACCATTGTCTACCAGGCTGCCATGAAACATACATCTGACAGTAAGATTTATTCCTATGTGGAAGTATTTTAATGATAACACGGCTGTCTGGACATATAGTTGCCCATGATAGTATGGATGTGTTAGTAGTGTTCATGTTTCAACCTATAATTAGTTTAACATTACCTGAGCCACACCAAGGTTTGGCTGTCTTTGAGAGCATTGGCAATGGCCTCTGCACCTTTATCACCTATTTTATTTCCCCAAAGCCTAAAAAACAGAGAGAAGATTCAAATTGTCAACCAGATATATTATTACAGCATTGTGATAGGCATAAAAACAACTTTGTAATTCTCAGAGAGATAGTCTGCTTCCTACCCCAAGAACTGTAGTGACCGATTGAACCTCAGTCCCTCCGCCAGTTGCCCTGCCCCTGCTGCTGTGATGTTATTGTTTCCCAGCCTGCAATGCAAAGTCAGAGAAAGTGTTCGATTGAATATGGTATTAGCGATTGCTGTGTGAGGTAACATTGTACAGTATCTTATATGGTGATGTTACGGTGAGTGAATGAGGACCCAAAAGCGAACTAACTTAAACAGAGCTTCTTTAATAACCAAACTTAGGTAGGCTCAGATAGACCGGCAGATTCCGACAGGACAGGACAAGGTTACAGCAAACATGACGATAGTCTGGCTCAGGCATGAAACACAAACAAACAAGAATCCGACAAGGACAGGAGCAGAAACAGAGAGAGATATAGGGACCTAATCAGAGGGAAACAGGGAACAGGTGGGGAACGGGTAGTTAGAGGAGACAAGGGACAGCTGGGGGAAAGCGGGGGAGAAAAGGTAACATAACAACGACCAGCAGAGGGAGACAGGGTGAAGGGAAAGGACAGAGACAAGACACAACATGACAGTACCCCCCCACTCACCGAGCGCCTCCTGGCGCACTCGAGGAGGAAACCTGGCGGCAACGGAGGAAATCCTCGATCAGCGCACGGTCCAGCACGTCCCGAGAGGGAACCCAACTCCTCTCCTCAGGACCGTACCCCTCCCAATCGACAAGGTACTGGTGACCACGGCCCCGTGGACGCATGTCCAAAATCCTGCGGACCCTGTAGATGGGTGCGCCCTCGACAAGGATGGGGGGGGGGGGGGGGAAGACGAGCGGGGGCGCGAAGAACGGGCTTAATACAGGAGACATGGAAGACCGGGTGGACGCGACGAAGGTATCGCGGAAGAAGAAGTCGAACTGCGACAGGATTAATGACCCGAGAAATACGGAACGGACCAATGAACCGCGGGGTCAACTTGCGAGAAGCCGTCTTAAGGGGAAGGTTCTGAGTGGAGAGCCAAACTCTCTGACCGCGACAATATCTAGGACTCTTAGTTCTACGCTTATTAGCAGCCCTCACAGTCTGCGTCCTATAACGGCAAAGTGCAGACCTGACCCTCTTCCAGGTGCGCTCGCAACGTTGGACAAAAGCCTGAGCGGAGGGGACGCTGGACTCGGCGAACTGAGATGAGAACAGCGGAGGCTGGTACCCGAGGCTACTCTGAAAAGGAGATAGCCCGGTCGCAGACGAAGGAAGCGAGTTGTGGGCGTATTCTGCCCAGGGGAGCTGTTCTGACCAAGACGCAGGGTTGCGAAAAGAAAGACTGCGTAAGATGCGACCAATAGTCTGATTGGCCCGTTCTGCTTGACCGTTAGACTGGGGGTGAAAGCCGGAAGAGAGACTGACGGAAGCCCCAATCAAACGGCAAAACTCCCTCCAAAATTGAGACGTGAATTGCGGACCTCTGTCCGAAACGACGTCTGACGGAAGGCCATGAATTCTGAAAACATTCTCGATGATGATTTGTGCCGTCTCTTTAGCAGAAGGAAGCTTAGCAAGGGGAATGAAATGGGCCGCCTTAGAGAACCTATCGACAACCGTAAGAATAACAGTCTTCCCCGCTGACGAAGGCAGTCCGGTGACAAAATCTAAGGCGATGTGAGACCACGGTCGAGAGGGAATAGGAAGCGGCCTGAGACGGCCGGCAGGAGGAGAGTTACCGGACTTAGTCTGCGCGCAGACCGAACAAGCAGCCACGAAACGACGCGTGTCATGCTCCCGGGTGGGCCACCAAAAACGCTGGCGAATGGAAGCAAGCGTACCCCGAACGCCAGGGTGGCCGGCTAACTTGGCAGAGTGAGCCCACTGAAGAACGGCCAGACGAGTAGGAACGGGAACGAAAAGAAGGTTCCTAGGACAAGCGCGCGGCGACGGAGTGTGAGTGAGCGCTTGTTTTACCTGCCTCTCAATTCCCCAGACAGTCAACCCGACAACACGCCCCTCAGGGAGAATCCCCTCGGGGTCAGTGGAGGCTACTGAAGAACTGAAGAGACGAGACAAAGCATCAGGCTTGGTGTTCTTAGAGCCCGGACGATAAGAAATCACGAACTCGAAACGAGCGAAAAACAGCGCCCAACGCGCCTGACGCGCATTAAGTCGTTTGGCAGAACGGATGTACTCAAGGTTCCTATGGTCAGTCCAAACGACAAAAGGAACGGTCGCCCCCTCCAACCACTGTCGCCATTCGCCTAGGGCTAACCGGATGGCGAGCAGTTCGCGGTTACCCACATCATAGTTACGTTCCGACGGCGACAGGCGATGAGAAAAATACGCGCATGGGTGGACCTTGTCGTCAGAGAGGGAGCGCTGAGAAAGAATGGCTCCCACGCCCACCTCTGACGCGTCAACCTCGACAACGAACTGTCTAGAGACGTCAGGTGTAACAAGGATAGGAGCGGATGTAAAACGATTCTTGAGGAGATCAAAAGCTCCCTGGGCGGAAACGGACCACTTAAAGCACGTCTTGACAGAAGTAAGGGCTGTGAGAGGAGCTGCCACCTGACCGAAATTACGGATGAAACGACGATAGAAGTTCGCGAAGCCGAGAAAGCGCTGCAGCTCGACGCGTGACTTAGGGACGGGCCAATCAATGACAGCTTGGACTTTAGCGGGATCCATCTTAATGCCTTCAGCGGAAATAACAGAACCGAGAAATGTGACGGAGGAGGCATGAAAAGTGCACTTCTCAGCCTTCACAAAAAGACAATTCTCTAAAAGGCGCTGGAGGACACGTCGAACGTGCTGAACATGAATCTGGAGTGACGGTGAAAAAATCAGGATATCGTCAAGGTAAACGAAAACAAAGATGTTCAGCATGTCTCTCAGGACATCATTGACTAATGCCTGAAAGACAGCTGGAGCGTTAGCGAGGCCGAAAGGAAGAACCCGGTATTCAAAGTGCCCTAACGGAGTGTTAAACGCCGTCTTCCACTCGTCCCCCTCCCTGATGCGCACGAGATGGTAAGCGTTACGAAGGTCCAACTTAGTGAAAAACCTGGCTCCCTGCAGGATCTCGAAGGCTGAAGACATAAGAGGAAGCGGATAACGATTCTTAACTGTTATGTCATTCAGCCCTCGATAATCTATGCAGGGGCGCAGAGACCCGTCCTTCTTCTTGACAAAAAAAAACCCCGCTCCGGCGGGAGAGGAGGAGGGGACTATGGTACCGGCGTCAAGAGCTACAGACAAATAATCCTCGAGAGCCTTACGTTCGGGAGCCGACAGAGAGTATAGTCTACCCCGGGGGGGAGTGGTTCCCGGAAGGAGATCAATACTACAATCATACGACCGGTGTGGAGGAAGAGAGGTGGCCCTGGACCGACTGAACACCGTGCGCAGATCGTGATATTCCTCCGGCACCCCTGTCAAATCACCAGGCTCCTCCTGTGAAGAAGAGACAGAGGAAACAGGAGGGATAGCAGACATTAAACATTTCACATGACAAGAGACGTTCCAGGAGAGGATAGAATTACTAGACCAATTAATGGAAGGATTATGACAAACTAGCCAGGGATGGCCCAAAACAACAGGTGTAAAAGGTGAACGAAAAATCAAAAAAGAAATGGTTTCGCTATGATTACCAGAAACAGTGAGGGTTAAAGGTAGCGTCTCACGCTGAATCCTGGGGAGAGGACTACCATCCAGGGCGAACAAGGCCGTGGACTCCCTTAACTGTCTGAGAGGAATGTCATGTTCCCGAGCCCAGGTCTCGTCCATAAAACAGCCCTCCGCCCCAGAGTCTATTAAGGCACTGCAGGAAGCTGACGAACCGGTCCAGCGTAGATGGACCGACAAGGTAGTGCAGGATCTTGAAGGAGAGACAGGAGTAGTAGCGCTCACCAGTAGCCCTCCGCTTACTGATGAGCTCTGGCTTTTACTGGACATGAAGTGACAAAATGACCAGCAGAACCGCAATAGAGACAGAGGCGGTTGGTGATTCTCCGTTCCCTCTCCTTAGTCGAGATGCGGATACCTCCCAGCTGCATAGGCTCAGCTCCCGAGCCGGCAGAGGAAGATGGTAGTGATGCGGAGAGGGGAGCAACGGAGAACGCGAGCTCCTTTCCACGAGCTCGGTGACGCAGATCAACCCGTCGCTCAATGCGAATAGCGAGTTCAATCAGGGAATCCACGCTGGAAGGGACCTCCCGGGAGAGAATCTCATCCTTTACCTCTGCGCGGAGACCCTCCAGAAAACGAGCGAGCAAAGCCGGCTCGTTCCAGCCACTGGAGGCAGCAAGAGTGCGAAACTCAATAGAGTAGTCTGTTATGGATCGATTACCTTGACATAGGGAAGACAGGGCCCTGGAAGCCTCCTCCCCAAAAACAGATCGATCAAAAACCCGTATCATCTCCTCCTTAAAGTCCTGATACTGGTTAGTACACTCAGCCCTTGCCTCCCAGATTGCCGTGCCCCACTCACGAGCCCGTCCAATAAGGAGAGATATGACGTAGGCGACACGAGCAGTGCTCCTGGAGTAAGTGTTGGGCTGGAGAGAAAACACAATATCACACTGGGTGAGGAACGAGCGGCATTCAGTGGGCTCCCCAGAGTAACACGGCGGGTTATTGATTCTGGGCTCCGGAGATTCGAAAGCCCTGGAAGTGGCCGGTGGATCGAGGCGGAGATGGTGAACCTGTTCTGTGAGGTTGGAGACTTGGGTGGCCAGGGTCTCAACGGCATGTCGAGCAGCAGACACTTCCTGCTCGTGTCTGCCTAGCATCGCTCCCTGGATTCCGACGGCTGAGTGGAGAGGATCCGAAGTCGCTGGGTCCATTCTTGGTCGGATTCTTCTGTTACGGTGAGTGAATGAGGACCCAAAAGCGAACTAACTTAAACAGAGCTTCTTTAATAACCAAACTTAGGTAGGCTCAGATAGACCGGCAGATTCCGACAGGACAGGACAAGGTTACAGCAAACATGACGATAGTCTGGCTCAGGCATGAAACACAAACAAACAAGAATCCGACAAGGACAGGAGCAGAAACAGAGAGAGATATAGGGACCTAATCAGAGGGAAACAGGGAACAGGTGGGGAACGGGTAGTTAGAGGAGACAAGGGACAGCTGGGGGAAAGCGGGGGAGAAAAGGTAACATAACAACGACCAGCAGAGGGAGACAGGGTGAAGGGAAAGGACAGAGACAAGACACAACATGACAGGTGAGAGTTGAAAAATATCCTCACCTTAGAGAGAGAAAATTCTGTTTCATCTTCAGGAGGTGAGCGAAGCACTCTGTGCAGGCATCAGTTAGCTTGTTGTTGAAGAGCCTTTCAGAGACATTAATCCAGATCAATAAAGGCAATAACCTCATCAGTTTTCTTTTTTACATCTGCATATTTGACATAGCCATAGCATAGCCTAGCTATAGGTCACCTGACAGTGGAAAATAGATTTGGCCATACTCACGCAATCTTCTGAAAGCGCTCACACTGGATGCCTTTTTCAATCAATTTACGAATTCCCTCATCTGATATGTTATTGTGTCTCAGGCTGAGGGAGTGAAATAAAAAATAGTCTTATTATTAGGCTTTAGTTTAGTGTCCTGCGTGTTGTGTTAATCCCATAGTGAGTGCCATAGTAAATAGCATGGTAAAGTTTTCCACACTTACTATACAGAGTGGCAGACATGCAGGCAAGGCAGCAGCTGCTCCACGCCAACGTCTCCTACATAGTTGTAGTCTAGCTGAAGCCCCACAGGGTTCCTAAGGTGCTGGAGCACGTAGGCCAGTGCAGTACACTCCCCAGGGCCTATGTTACAATAGGTCAGCTTCAGGTGTTCCACCTCTAGCTTAGCCATAGTGTCTCTGGCGATCCTGCTGTCCTGCATCTCATGGATGCACTTGATGAGCCACACGAAGCCCGGCATGGCGTGCATGCTCTTCTTCTCCCCCTCCACGGGCCGAGGGATGGATTTAAAGTGCTTCTGTATGCCTTTGGACAGGCACGTCACCACCTGCTTGGACTTCCTGTCCAGAGTGGGCCCAGGGCAGGAGAGGAGCAGCAGGCTTCGGTGGCGCTGAGCCAAGAGCCCAGACACAAAAGTGGCTGTTATCTGGAGGTTGGGTGTCTCTGCTGCCTTATTGGCCTCCTTCAAGGCCCCTTCTTGTTGGGTCAAGCAGTGCCCCAGACACACCCTGTGAAAGCCAGGCTGTTGCTGCCTGTCCTGCAGCTGAAAGAGCTTAGGGATGGTGGAGCGGTCCGAGTTATTGTTCAGGACAATGTAGAGAGCAGCAAAGAAGCACTGCATGGTAATGTGCAGGAACTCGTAGTGTTTGCAGTTAGTGGAGGAGGAGAGGTCTTTACTACGGATGAGGAACCCCATGCAGATATCTTCCTCGGTCACCCCACACTTCTGTAGCTCTGTGCCTGTGAAGATGTAACAAGAGGCCCCCAGGCCCTCCATGGCTAGCTGCCCCAGATGCAGGGCAGTATCCTGGTGCTCCTGCACCCATCCTATCCCCATCGTGTTCCTCTGAGAGGCCCGGCGCTGGAAGAAGTGCTGCAGGATCATGAGGTAAACGTCTGTGATGGTCTGGGGACTGCCCTCTCCCTCTCCACAGCCCAGCAGCTCCTTATAACACTTGGACACAATCCAGCAGAAAACCGGGATGTGACACAGGCCCAGTAGAGCTGTGTTGCTTCGTAGACACTCCAGGACCCTGGTGGCCACCGTCGGGTCGCGATGATACTTCCTCACGAAGCAGTCGATCCCGCCGGGCGAGAAGCCTTTCAAGAGGACTTCCTTGCGAAGGTACCGCTTCAGGGTGGGACCCACTGCCTCTGGCCGGCTGGTCACCACCTTAGGATGAGGATAAACTTTATTATCCCTGAGGGGAAAATTGTCTCTATACAGGAACTGCTTTATACAAAATAAACACTATACATTACCCAGTTGACACATACACAATACATACATTGCACATAAAAATCCTACACATCTCATTTAGCCGTATACATAAAACATACCTTCCTCACCCCCTTCATGAGGGATCCCTGCAGCAAGTTGAAGAGCAGGGTGGGGACTGGGGCACACTGGGTGGGGCAGCAGTGCCTCTGCTCTGAGTCTGAGAAGCTCTGCATGAGCTCGTCCAGGCCGTCGAAGGTGAAGAGTATGAGGTGCGGATGGTCCAGGATGAACTGAAAGATTCGGTCCTGGTCCCCGTCCGGCCAGCAGCAGTGCAGGAACAGCAGCTCTCTGAGAGACAGCTCCCTCTGTTCCGAGCTCAGCCTGCGGCAGCTGAAGGAAAAGAGGAGGAAGAAATCATGTAGAGCCGCCCCCCTGGCCCAAAGGAGGTGCAGCCTCTGGAGAAGGGTGCTCTTCCCACTGCCTGCCTCCCCAGAGACTAGCACAGTGTCAGCCTCCTGGTTCAGGGTGCCCACCAGGCCCACCACGTCCTCCAGCCCCAGAGCACCAGTCTGGGGCTGGGCCTCACTGTCACCCTGGGCAAGCTCCAGCTGACCCTCTGTGTAGATGTCTTCTAGAGACAGACTGCTGGTTCCTCCATACGTTCCGAGGAAATGTGACTGGGCCGACACAGTGCTGCGCAGCTTCTTCTGATAGGACAAGCACTCTGCAGCAGCACACAAATAATAAGAATGTTTGAAATACACAGGACATCATAGCAAACAAAATAATATCTAAGAAGTATTAGTGTAACACCTATGTGTTAGTGCTGTATGCAAACGACTTGCAAGTAGCCGTGTGACTTTTAGTGCTTTGTGATATAATACAGTACCTTTGGGAGGAGCCTCTTGGTTAGATGGTGAGGGATGGTCCTCTGTTTGCTGAAAGTATTGCAATAGGACCTTTGCTGCAGGCTCCCCCTTTGATCTGACCTGGTCCAGTAGATGCCTTGCCTACATGACAAAGAAGTCAATTAATTCACATTCACCCCTACTATCTGAACCTAAATAACATGTCTACTTACAAAAAAAGTCAAAGGACAGCATGACCTGTTTGGATTCAAAGATGTGCAAACTGGAACTTAATTTCCGGGACAGGGAAGTTGTGTAATATCATAGTAGTCTACATCATACCAGAAATGTAGATATAAATAAAGCTGTTATACTGGTCTCAGGGTGCGGTTGGTTACCTGTTGTGAGGGGGTGTACACAGGTAGCTGCACTTCATTGCAATCAGATGGTGTAAAGCTGCCCGTATGTAGCAGGACCTCCAGAGCTCCTTCAATATGGTCCCTTAGCCTCCTCACCAGATCAGGCCTGTCTGTCTGGAGGGTCTGGATAGCTGTACCATGTAGTTCTCTTGTATCATCTCTTGTATTTTCTAGATCGGCAGTACGACAGTTTCCAAAAGAGAGGCCAGCTCTTTGGGCCTCAGGGAGGACCTGGTTGAAAGCAATACAATTAAATAAAAATGTGATGATCTGTATCTATGTAATGATTTGTATCTATGTAATGATCTGTATCTTCAATGATCTGTATCTATGTAATGATTTGTATCTATGTAATGATCTGTATCTATGTAATGATTTGTATCTATGTAATGATCTGTATCTTCAATGATCTGTATCTATGTAATGATTTGTATCTATGTAATGATCTGTATCTATGTAATGAACTGTATCTATGTAATGATCTGTATCTATGTAATGATTTGTATCTATGTAATGATCTGTATCTTCAATGATCTGTATCTATGTAATGATTTGTATCTATGTAATGATCTGTATCTTTAATGATCTGTATCTATGTAATGATTTGTATCTATGTAATGATCTGTATCTATGTAATGATTTGTATCTATGTAATGATCTGTATCTTCAATGATCTGTATCTATGTAATGATTTGTATCTATGTAATGATCTGTATCTTCAATGATCTGTATCTATGTAATGATTTGTATCTATGTAATGATCTGTATCTTTAATGATCTTTATCTATGTAATGATCTGTATCTTTGTAATAATTTGTATCTATGTAATGATCTGTGTCTTTGTAATGATCTTTATCTATGTAATGATCTGTATCTTTTCAATGATTTGTATCTATGCAATAAAAAAGTTAAGTGCCTTTGAACAGGGCAGTAGGTGCCAGGCGCACAGGTTTGAGTGTGCAAAGAACTGCAATGCTGCTTTTCACGCTCAACAGTTTCCTGTGTGTATCAAGAATGGTCCACCACCCAAAAGACATCTAGCCAACTTGACACAACTGTGGGAAGCATTGGAGTCAACATGGGCCAGCATCCCTGTGGAACGCTTTTGGCACCTTGTAGAGTCCATGCCCCGACAAATTGATGCTGTTCTGAGGGCAAAAGGGGGTGCAACTCAATAGGTGTTCCTATTGAGAAGGTGTTCCTAATGTTTTGTACATACAGTGGGGAGAACAAGTATTTGATACACTGCCGATTTTGCAGGTTTTCCTACTTACAAAGCATGTAGAGGTCTGTAATTTTTATCATAGGTACACTTCAACTGTGAGAGACGGAATCTACTTAAAAATCATACAATGTGATTTTCTGGATTTTTGTTTTAGATTCCAGACCTCTACATGCTTTGTAAGTAGGAAAACCTGTAAATTCGGCAGTGTATCAAATACTTGTTCTCCCCACTGTACATCAGTAATGAGTCTGTTCAAAACATGCTCATACATCCTTTAGAACGGCATCACCTGTGAAGAGCTGTGCCTACATATCTTACCTGTTTGAAAGCAGCCAGGAGCAGTCGACAGGTCTCATCTCCCTTGGTGTACACCAGATCTAGTAGCACCCTTGTGTTGGCACACAGACCACGGCATGGTACCAGTACATTCTGGTAGTCCTCCCAGAACAGCATGCCCCAGGACAGGAGTAGGTCCAATACACTCTCCAGACCCTCAGAAGAGCCACCACAGCACAGGGCATTCAGCAGCTCTGCTCTCTGCCTCAGGACCAGCTGCCGGGCACTCATACAGATGTAGGATCTTAATTTGAGCCAGTTTGCTACAGCAGGAAAATAATCTTGCAGCAACAGGAAATGTGAATTATTATGTGGATTATAATTAATGGACATTTCAGTAGGGGTTGTTAAATGTTTTGTTAGGGAAAATCAAGTCTAAAAATGCACACAGGCACAGCTTCAAGTCTGCCACCGCATCATGCCACACTCACATGATTTACTCTCATTTCCTCTGTGATGTCAAGGAATAAAAATAAATGTATCACCAAAAAGGGTAATGTATGAACACAATCCAAAATTGATCACAAATTTCAATAGATTGACTTGGAAAAATACAGATAAAGTCAAACAAGTTTAGAGAAGGCAAAGAGATAGCTAATGTCATATATTGAATTGTGAATAGAGAGTAAGTAACAGGTGAGTAACAGGTGAATCCAAAACGTGATGATAAGCCTCAAAGGCAACTGTGACACCTGCATTTAACTTTACATCTGTAATAGACCATAGATAAAATTGTAACTTACGTTTCAGCGGGAGACTTGTCTGACTTCTTCGAGATCATCATCTGTCTACTCGAGTGCGATACAGAATGGTCCACGCAAATGGTACAGGCAGAATCGTCAACTCCTATCTCTCTTCCTCATTCCACAATTCGTCATTCCTCATTTCGCTAAATTGCCCGCTGTAAATGATGCCGTTTTCCTAAACCATTTAATAGCGATTCGATAAACATATTAACTTATTATTTCAAGGTGAAGCATTTGCAAGTTCTCTAAAAGTATTGTATTATTGAGCGCTATTGAATTATGAGAAACCACATGTGCATGTACCTTTTATTTACAGGGAAAGTGAAAGTGACATGTCACGTTTAGAATTTGTTTAAATACTGGCTCTTTATTCCAATGATTAATGTCCCTTCCAATAGGTCTGTTAGAGCCCCACGTATTTTGCACACAAAAAATATATATATATATCAGTTCGTAAATGTGACAAAGCGAAAATGTTGAGTTTCTATAAACCTCGCGCGCAATGTAGATATCAAAGAACGCGCAGTTTGGGGGTAGGAGTAGTGGATGAAACCATTCACTTCAGGAAAAGGGGTGATATAAATAAAGTTTCCTTTCATTATGCGTTGCTGAATCCATAGGAATATTTGCTGCCATTGTAGTAAGGTTGGCAATACGAGAGGTCTTCAGACTAGGTCTTCAGACCATTTTTGTATAATTTTCTTTGAAGGAACAACTAGTGGGTTTTGAATGCTTCTCCCCTGTTTGGGAAGTTGGTTTGCCCGCTCCTGAGTCTGAGATAGATATTCTGAGAGCAGTGAGGGTGTGGCTGTGACCCTCCTGCCAATGCCTGTCATTAATGTTTGATATATTTTACTGCAGATAAAAACCGAGTCCTGAAGTGTGGGTGGTCCGTGTGCCTTTCTTCTGGGGGGCTACGTGAAGTTGGTGACCCGGATCTACAAGATCTGCCATCGCCAATCACAGCAGTGCTCCAGAGAAGAGGACTACACCTGCCGTCAACTTCATGAGACAGTCAATTTAAATATGTCCACACCAAAAAATCCAGGTACTCTGGTCAAGCCCAATGGTGATCCACCACTTTTACTGGTGAGTGAGGACTTATAACCTTTACCTGTGATATTGTAACCCCCAGTATTGGTAGGGGGGCTCAGATAGCTAGAATGGTAGAGCATAGTTTTACTGGGCGTGCTGGTGTAACATCAGTAAATGAACAAGAGGATGTTATTGATCAAACAACATGTCAGAGTGATGGATATGATAAATACTCCAATGATGATGAATACCTTACGCAGCAGAGTGTTATGCTTGATTTAGTCAAGCAGATGGGTCAAGAGATTGGTCACGGTATTGTTTCGAGTCTGTCAGCAAGTAATATCACTCCATCCAAGGTATCTGCCGACACTGTCCCAGTGTGCATGCCAGATTGATCCAAGGTTAACTTTGTCATGAAATCTGACATGTGTGAGCCACCCACTTTCAGAGTGATGGAACAGATAAATGTACTGTGTATGAGTGGCAGGAAATTATGAAGACTTACTTGGTAAAGAAAGGTCACAAAATGCCAGAGCAAGGTCATGAAATCATGGAGAGGTTAATGGGGAGGGCAAAGGATTTAGTCAAGATAGGAATCCGCAGCAACCCTCTTGTTCCATCAGCAGAGACCCTGAGGTTATTTTCAGTATTTTGAAACAGCATTTTGGTGAGACCATCTCCTCTACTACGCCACTTCAAGATTTTTATGAAACCAAACCTTATCACGGGGAGAATAACTTAGAATACTGGGTGCGCCTTAACCGAGTAGCAGATCTAGCTAATGAATGTCTACAAAGACAGGGCAGACAGATGGATGACGTGGGTCATGCGGTCGCCATGATATTTGTGAAGCACTGCCCCAATCATGAACTGTACACAGCATTCGGATGCAAGCCTAGGGAGAAATGGACAGTGGCTGAAGTTCAGGAATTGATAGACAGCCACCAAAATGACAGATTGGCTACAAGGAGGAAGCAAAACAGCTAAATATATTGACACTACAGGAAGACATCCACAAAACAGTGAGCCCAGAGCACCCCGTCCTTAGCTCAGCAGTTCAAGGAGTTCAGAGTTGCAATGATCAGGTGACAATAACAAAACTTGTAACACTGCTAGAACAGTTTATTATGAACCAAAACGCTGCTCACCCTGCCACAAGAGGGCCCCGCAGAACTGTACAGCTGTCTCCCTCCTTCTCATGTGCTATATGTAAAGATGTGGCTCAATCCACTCGGTCTCACTGTCTTAATGACCGCCTGTGCTTCAAATGTCACAATCCTGGCCATCAAACCATAGACTGCCCACAAAAGCAGGAGGTTAGAAGAGAGTGGCCACAAAATCAAGGTCCAGCTTTAAACTAATAGGTCTGCACCTTGAAGGGAAAGGTCCAGCTTTAAACTAATAGGTCTGCACCTTGAAGGGAAAGGTGCAGCTAAAAACTATAAATGAAACTGATCCTGAAATAGAACTGTCTTCATACAAAGAGAAAAATCAAGGCAACACAAATGTGATATATCAACGTACTCAGAGAATAACCGGCAATGAAAGTCTGTTCTATGCACCAGTGACCGTGCAAGGCTCAGTAGAACTGAGAGGACTCATTGATAGTGGTTCAATGGCCTGTATGTTAAGTGAATCTGCTGAGTATACATTGCTTCGAAACATGTCTTAACTGAAAGCTCGAAAATGTCCACTCCTGTAGTACTCGTGGGATGTGAAGGGCAACAGGTCAATCACAAATCTGAATATGAGCTCCATATCAAATTAATGAACTGCAAGATGCTGGTGCCAGTCTTAGTTATGCCAGGGCAAACTGATGACGTGATCATTGTAACAAATGTACTGAAACGTCCTCCATCAACTAAAAAGTTCAGATGGATATTGGAAAGCAATATCACAACCAGTCAATGGTCTTTCTGATGAATCAGATGCACTTCAAAGCATACTGGAAAATGTTGACCGTTGGCAAGGAAGTAAAATGCCTGAAAAAAAGTTGCCACTGTTGTTCTCAGCCAGTGTGTGACACTATTTATAAAACATGAACCCTTAGTCTGGGGTAGGCTGAAAGGAAAATAGCCCTTTTCCATTGGCAGTACTGTTATTGTAGAGCCCACAATGTCCCGAGCAGCACAGATGAGTGTGTTAGTTGGTCGTACTGTATGCCTGCTGGAGGGTGACAAATGGATCCCCATGAGGTGTTTAATCTCCAAGATCGCCCGGTTACACTGAAGTGTAATGCAAAACTGGCAGATGTATTCCCCTGTAATAGCATTGGAAGACCTGGAGTTAAACAGCAGCTGCTGTGGTCAATGTGATGACAAACAATATGTTGCACAGAATGTCATTGGAACCACGACTGAACAGGTAGAAAAACGCTCATATGCTGATGTGTTCAAAGACATGGGTCTGACAGATGTTGACATTGCCTCCTGTGGAGTATCAGATGAATGGAAACACAAGATGGCAGGCCTGGTTGTGAAATATGACAGCATATTTTCCAGAGGGAAATTGGACTGTGGCGAACCAAGAGACTTTGTGCATAGAATAAGACTGAAAGATGAGAGGCCTTTCAGACTTTCCTACCGCAGAAAAAAAGTATCTATATTAATGTTGCTCAGAAAACTTGAGGGGCCAAATAAAACCACAGCCAGTTGAGGAACCCTGTCCTAAATCATCAAATGAGAAACATGCAGTTTAAAGTCATTTGCAAATGGATTGGGAAGAAAGATGCTATGTCCATGGCAATAGATAAACCCATGATTTGTATCTGGGTTTTGCACCCCTAAATATATTGTGACATTTACATTGTTTTCACAGCCCTTTAAGTAATGACAATATGTTGAAACATTTTATTATATGTATTAACAATAGTATGAATAGGATGTATACATACATGTAACGAAGTGAATGCAGCATTACTGCAAAAAAGGAGGCAAGTGGAAAGGGGAGAAAGTAGAGAACATGTCAGTCTGCCCTATATTAATCACCAAAATACAAATAGGAAGATTTGTTCTATTTGAAATGTTCATAAAGTTGGGAGATGTCCATTGTCACCAGGGTGTCTGAGGTTATCTGTTACACAAAAGTTTGTATTAGGACTCATTATAACCAGTGTTGTGACGTTGTATTGATTAATGTGATGACTGCTGCTCGTCGAATGATTAACCGTTTATAATTACGTGATTAAATGAATCAGGGAAGTATTAACTCATTAACCTGGGGCACCATGGGAAAGTTTAGTTTTATTGACTTTCTATTTCCCAAAATAACTCAAACAATATCAGAGTATCGATTTTACAACAGCCGCTAATTAATACATTTCCTCTACAGTCTCAGTCTGAACGTCACATAATCTGAGAATCTGCACAAACCAAAGTCTCATCAAATAAATCCGTACCCCACCAATTTAGTAGATTATTGATTTGCTAACAAGCTAAAATGATAATATAAGATACACTTACATAAACACAGAGTCTAGGCTATTGATTAGAACTTAGTACGATAAAACAGGTCCCTAGCGGGCCAACACAATACACAAAATGGGGATTTCAAAAGAGAGAGAGTGAGAGAGAGTGCACGAGAGAAAAATACACTTGGGTGCATTTGTCAGCTATGTGTCACGCCCTGACCTTAGTTATCTTTGTTTTCTTTATTATTTTGGTTAGGTCAGGGTGTGACATGGGTGGTTGGTTTAGTTTTTGTCCTGTCTAGGGTTTTTGTATATCTATGGGGTTTTAGAATGCCAAGGTATATGTAGGTCTATGGTGGCCTGAATTAGTTCCCAATCAGAGACAGCTGTTTATCGTTGTCTCTGATTGGGGATCCTATTTAGGTTGCAATTTTCCATTTTGGTTTGGTGGGTTATTGTCTATGTGTAGTTGCCTGTCAGCACTTGTGTCTTATAGCATCACGGTCATTTTGTTGTTATGTTAGTTTGTTTAGTGTTCTTCGTGTAAATAAAGAAGGTATTCTTATCACACTGCGCCTTGCTCTCCTCGTTATGACGAACGTGACAGAATAACCCACCAAACCAGGACCAAGCAGCGTGAAAAGGAGGAACAGCGCTTAATGGGGAAATGGACCTGGGAGGAGATATTAGATGGAGCAGGACCCTGGACACAGCCGGGGGAGTATTACAGTCCTAAGGAGGAGTTAGAGGCAGCGAAAGCGGAACGGCGATACTACGAGGAGAAATACAGGAGAATAGAGGAACAGCGAAGATATGAAGGTACATGGCCAGCACGGAAGCCCGAGAGGCAACCCCAATATTTTCTTTGGGGGGGTGGCACACGAGGAGATTGGCTGAGTCAGGTAAGAGACCTGAGCCAACTCCTCGTGCTTACCATGGGGAGCGTGTAACTGGTCAGGCACCTGTTATGCAGAGATGCTCACGGTGTCTCCAGTGCACTATTCTAGCCCGGTGCGCTCTATTCCAGCTCCTCGCATTTGCCAGGCTAGAATGGGCATTCAGCCAGGACGTATTGAGCCAGCTCTATGTTCTGGATCTCCAATGCGTCTCCACGGTCCAGTGTATCCTGTGCCCCACCCCGCACTCGCCTTGAGGTGCGTGTCCCCAGCCCGGTAGCACCAGTTCCGGCACCACGCACCAGGCCTACAGTGAGCCTCCAGGGTCCAGTACGCCCTGTTCCTGCTCCTCGCACTCGCCCTGAGGTGCGTGTCCCCAGTCCGGTACCACCAGTGCCGGCACCACGCACCGGGCCTATAGTGCGCCTCGACAGTCCAGTACGCCCTGTTCCTCCTCCCCGCACTCGCCCTGAGGTGCGTGTCCACAGCCCGGTACCACCAGTGCCGGCACCACGCACCAGCCCTCCAGTGCGCCTCCAGGGTCCAACTAGCGGCTGGCCATGCCTCCCTCAACGGCTGGCCATGCCTTCCTCCTGGCTACTCCAACCCCGGCCAACAGCTCCGCCCCCCCGCAGCTACTCGCCCAAGCCTCCCCAGCTTTTCCTTCACCCATATCCAGACAGCAAATGTTCTGAAAGAGCTGCAAAACCTGGACTAGTACAAATCAGATGGGCTAGACAATCTGGACTCTCTAGTTCTAAAACTATCCGCCGCCATTGTTGCAACCCCTATTACCAGCCTGTTCAACCTCTCTTTCTTACCGTCTGAGATCCCTAAACATTGGAAAGCTGCCGCAGTCATGCCCCTCTTCAAAGGGGGTGACACCCTAGACCCAAACTGTTACAGACCTATATCCATCCTGCCCTGCCTATCTAAAGTCTTCGAAATCCAAGTTAATAAACACATCAATGACCATTTCGAATCCCACCGTACCTTCTCCGCTGTGCAATCCGGCAGACACGCTCAAGGTACTAAACGATATCATAATCGCCATCGATAAAAGACAGTACTGTGCAGCCGTCTTCATCGACCTAACCAAGGCTTTCGACTCTGTCAATCACCGTATTCTTATCGGCAAACTCAATAGCCTTGGTTTTTCTGACGACTGCCTCGCCTGGTTCACCAACTACTTTACAGATAGTTCAGTGTGTCAAATCAAAGGGCATGTTGTCCGGACCTCTGGCAGTCTCTAAGGGGGTAGCACAGGTTCAATTCTCGGGCTGACTCTTTTCTCTGTATATATCAATGATGTCGCTCTTCCTGCGGGCGATTCCCTGATCCACCTCTACACAGACGACACCACTCTGTATACTTCTGGCCCTTCCTTGGACACTGTGCTCACTAACCTCCAAACGAGCTTCAATGCCATACAACACTCCTTCCGTGGCCTCCAACTGCTCTTAAACGCTAGTAAAACCAAATGCATGCTTTTCAACCGTTCATTGCCCGCACCCGCCCGACTAGCATCACCACCCTGGACGGCTCTGACTTAGAATACGTGGACAACTACAAATACCTAGTTGTCTGGCTAGACTGTAAACTCTTCTTCCAGACTCATATTAAACATCTCCAATCAAAAATCAAATCTAGAATAGGCTTTCTATTTCGCAACAAAGCCTCCTTCACTCACGCTGCCAAACTTACCCTAGTAAAACTGACTATCCTACCAATCCTCGACTTCGGCGATGTCATCTACAAAATAGCTTCCAACACTCTACTCAACAAACTGGATGCAGTCTATCACAGTGCCATCCGTTTTGTTACCAAATCACCTTATACCACCCACCACTGCGACCTGTATGCTCTAGTCGGCTGGCCCTCGCTACATATTCGTCGCCAGACCCACTGGCTCCAGGTCATCTATAAGTCTATGCTAGGTAAAGCTCCGCATTATCTCAGTTCACTGGTCACGATAACAACACCCACCCGTAGCACACGTTCCAGCAGGTTTATCTCACTGATCATCCCCAAAGCCAATACCTCATTTGGCCGCTTTTCCTTCCAGTTCTATGCTGCCAGTGACTGGAACAAATTGCAAAAATCGCTGAAGTTGGAGACTTATATTTCCCTCACCAACTTTAAACATCAACTATCTGAGCAGCTAACCGATCACTGCAGCTGTACATAGTCCATCTGTAAATAGCCCACCCAATCTACCTACCTCATCCCCATACTGTTTTTATTTTATTTACTTTTCTGCTCTTTTGCACACCAGTATCTCTACTTGCACATTTATCACTCGTGTTAATCTGTTCAATTGTAATTATTAGCTCCTGTGGCCTATTTATTGCCTACCTCCTCATGCCTTTTGCACACACTGTATATAGACTTTCCTTTCTCTACTGTGCCATTGACTTGTTTGTGTAATTGGCTTGTTTATTGTTTACTCCATGTCTAACTCTGTGTTGTTGTCTGTGTCACACTGTTTTGCTTTATCTTGGCCAGGTCGCAGTTGCAAATGAGAACTTGTTCTCAACTAGCCTACCTGGTTAAATAAAGGTGAACAAAAAAAACAAAAAAAAGGATCAGCTCTCCTTCTCCCTGGGCACGCCTCCATAAATGTATGACCTTTGTATATATTGCTGTTTCTAATTTAAAGTGAAAGCTAATAAGTATATATTGGTGATAGGATCATAGTATGAGTGTTATCGCTGAAGATTGTGTGATATTATTGCAGATCTGCTGTCGATTTGAACTCTATCTCAGGCAGATACAACAAATTGCATTAGGCTGTATCAATGGATTTGTACTTCATTGGCCAGTCAATTCAGGTGTGATAGTGCCAGGCTGGATAAAAATGTTTTCTTACTGTTCACTTTAAAACAAATTAGGGAACATGGTATCACTTTGTACTTCCATAATAACTGCTATGTAACTGCTATGTAACTGCTGTGTAATTACAGTCTAGCGGTATTGGTTATTAGATAACAGCATAACTCCAGCCAACATGTTTCAGAACAATGTTGATACTGCATTTATCATTGTGTATTAGTTATTTATGTTTGAAGGCAGCTTGATGTAGTGTGACTAGATACACTCTCATTATTACTTAAAGTAGGCATCCATCTCACAACTGCTAAATGATTATGGATTGATAAGTGATTTGTAGTGAACCATGTAGCTTTAAGCAATAGGTTTATGAATACATTTAATTGATGATTCAAATATTGGACCTCATTCCTGTAAATCAATCATTTAATGTGCAAAAACCTTCCTCAATCATGAATAGTTATTGTCAGAAGAATCCATATTCCTCCTACCCCTGGGCGAGATCTTGCAACATCGTAAAGTTCACTTCCACTGCTATGCTGATGATAGTCCAGATGGCCATGTGATTAATTGTTCAGCAGTCTTACTGCCAAGTTGTCCGGGTGGCCATTTGACAATTTTTTGGGCCTTCCTCTGACACTACTTAGGATGTCATTATGAACATAGACATAGTCTACAACAATATGCCAGTAAAAACCATCAGTTAGAATTTCTTGTCCTGCACTGAGGACATCTAACAGTTAAGGGGAGGAGTGTGTGGGAGGGGTCAAATGTGTAGAGTGTGTAGAGAGGGGTCAAATTCCTCTAACAACAAGGGGGCGGGATTTGATAAAAAATAACGGGGCACACAAAGAGTTTAGGGGCGTTGGTGGTTTTGCTCTGAATTTCGTCAAGGAAGTCAAAAGTAGACTATTTGAAAGATTATCGAAAATTTCTGAGATCTTAATAACATCCAACAGTTATGGCAGGTAAAACAAATATCATTGCATTGCATGGTTAGTAAAAACAAGACAATCTGGACTCTGATCTGCATGTTTGCTTTAAAAACAAACGCAATCTTTTTTGAGCCTTCCTCTGACACGACTTAGAGTGGCATTTTGAACACAGACATAAACTACAATAATGCCAGTAAAAACCATCAGTTAGAATGTCTTGTCCTGCACTGAGGAAATGTAATAGTTAAGAACCTTTGCATGTGAACAGCAATCTGCACAATATGCTCTTCCAAAGAACATTTCAATCTATTTGATCAATTGGATTGAATTGCAGTAGGTTCAACAGTCTATTGCAAGACTGTTTACTCAAATGTTATTTTCAGATGAAGAGGCCGTGCCTGGTGCAGAGGGTCCCCTTGTCGCAGTGACTTTTCAGAGAACTCCTCACAAAAAACAGAAGTACCTGGAGTCTGAACCCAAAGCATTGGGGGTAAATCATCCTGAGCAAATAAATGAAGTGTGGTCTGTGTATTCTGGCAATCAATTTAAAGGTCACTATAATGTATTATGATTTATGAAATGTTATTTTATGTTATATGTAGCTCAGTTTACTTCACTCCTCTCTCCTCCCCCCTCAGGTGACTCAGATTGCCCTCAGTGTGTTCTATATCAGTTCTGTCATTGTCATGTTCGACAACAGCATGAGCATGGTGGTTGAAGATTTAACACATGTTATTGGATCAGTGTTTGTGAGTGGCCACCATACATGTGCCCCCTGCACTCACTTGATTGATATTAAAAGACAAGCAAATGAAAGAGTTGAGTGTTTGATGTGACTTTTACTGTTGTGTTCACTACAGGTGATCATAGCTGGTAGTTTGGCCATAGCTGCACAGAATCTCCATCTTCCCACTGTAAGTTATGCAATTTGTAGGCGTAGATGTTCTTTGACAAAACAGGTGAGATATACTGTATCAGTGGCATTTATTCTGCTCTCAGCTGCTCTCTTCTCCCCCCTCTGTCTCAGCTGAAGGCCTGTCTGGGGATGCAGGTGGTGGCCTGTGTAGCGTCAGTGATCAACTTGATCTTCTCTGTGTCAGACATGGCTGGACACAGACATGGTTATGGCTGCTGGATATACGTTGAAGTCAACAGCACCGATCACAATGATTCTTGCTATTCAATCACTGTGAGTATGTACAGACAATATGTCAGTATGTGTTGGAAATACTTTAATGTAAATTGACATTGAAAAAGGGGATGTTCAAACAGGGATGATCATATTGGATGATAAAGTGGGCTGAGATTAAGAATGTCCTATCAAATGTCTCATGCAAATATTACAAATTAAATGTGTAAAGGAAGGAAAATATGTCATACAATAGGAATAAACACATGAAACAAAGTACACATTGCTCCAATTCTTGTCAACAGGCTTCTACTGGACATTACCTTGCTGAGTTGGTCCTGATAAATACTGCTCTCATCGCTATCTCTGTCACGCTCGCTGCCTACTGCTGCAAGGTGGTCAATTGCTGCTCTCCAGGACAACGAATGGTGAGTCAGTGTAGAAATGGAACTTCTAAAATCAGAAATGGACTGGCCATAGGTCAGTTCTGGCAAATACCAGACGGATCCATTGGTCAGTGGGACAGTCTAAATTGGGGTTTTATCACAGAATTATCATGATTTGGCTTATGATGGGAACGACAAGGGAAAGAAAATGTTCCAGTGAGTTGTAAATGACTAGGCCAATTTCTGGTCCCATGCAGTCCTTGCCTTCTGACAACAGACATCACCTTGAAATACAAAGTTTGGTTGGAGGCCTACCAATACTATGTCTATGGTGTGTCTAGAATGAGGTAGTGGCCTGTTCTCATCGTTCAAATATTGCATTTGACCAGATACTGAACAGAACATCTGAATTATAATCAGTGATTGAATGTTGTTATAACATGACGGTTATAATGTCTTAATTGAGTGTGTGAGTACTATCTTCCAGCCGGTGATCACAGTCCAAGTTCCTCCTGCTCAATAATGAGGAGAGATCCAGTTTGAGGACCAATCAAGACAAGAGATCCAACCCTCTCACTAACCAGCAAAAACATGTGTTATTCTTCCATTAACTAAAATATTGTAGGCCTATATATCTATACATACACTGAGTGCATAAAATATTAAGAACACTGTGCTCCCCACAGCTGAGTCAAGTTGGCTTGATGTCCGTTGGATGGTGGACCCTTCTTGATATACACAGGAAACTGTTTAGCGTGAAAAACCCAGCAGCGCTGCAGTTCTTGACACAAACCGGTGCACATGGCATCTACTACCATACCCCGTTCAAAGGCACTTCAATCTTTTGTTTTTCCCATTCACCCTCTTAATGGTACACATACACAATCCATGTCTCAATTGTCTCAAGGCTTAAAAATGATTATTGAACCCGTCTCCTCCCCTTCATCTACACTGACTGAAGGGGATTTAACAAGTGTCACCAATAAGGGATCATAACTTTCACTTGGACTGATCTGATCAGATCATGTCAAGGAACGAACAGGTGTTCATAATGTTTTGTATAAGTCACCTGATGGAACTCTTTTTGTAATTAAAAACTTTGATACGATGTACCCTAATGTGAGTTACATTTTATTAGGGGTCCTAGCAGGTGCAGCAACCCTATATTTTTGTTAGTGTTTTTATTATATTTCCTTGGTCTTCCTACTTTTGGTCAATACAATAACAACAAATGGCAGATTGGTCGAACCGCTACATTATGACATATGGAGGGTTTGTAAATGGCTTACAATTCACCAATAAAGTATATCCATAGGTTTACAACCGGCTAGGCTACTGTGTGGGTTTGAGCATGGTGCTGTCAACACTAGGGGGTTGCAGTTGATTCACACATGGGCCACATATTGAATGTATGTATCACTGGCAATTGTAATATAAGTCATTTTAGATATAGGATTTTACCAATGACCATATCATTTTTGTATGGTATCACAATGTAAAGAACACAATTTAATATCATTCCCATTATTTCAATGTGCATGTACAGTGAAAAAGTAGAAGTAGCTGGAACATGATTATTCTATTGTTTCTATTCATTGAGCAACTAGCTCTCACAGACTCACATCAGAATTGGACGTTCATCCATATTTCTCAAACATCAAATTTCGAAGTTGTTGTAAATGTCAAATTTGTGTTTAAGGTGTTTAAGGTTAAGTTTAGGAATGAACTCTCAAATATTTAGGTTAGGCATTAACTCCGAATGGTTAAGGTAAGGTGTAAGGTTTGGGATAGGCTTAAAACTAAGTAAAACGTTTAATCGCTGGATTTGAACATGCAACCTATGGAATTAGAGGCAGATTCTTATGCCCATACACCATCCCCATGCAAAACCGAAACCTACTTGAATGTAACAGTGCTCACTGTTGCCGCTAATGGCCAGTTTCCACGTCTCCCGACGTCCTCAGACACAGGACGTTGAATACTGACTTGTATCATGGGTGACCTAACTGCAGTGAGAGCACAACATGAACCATGGGCCCACATTCATGAAGCTACTCAGAGAAGGACCAATGATCTAGGATCAGTTTAACCTTTTAGATCATAATGAATATCAGATTACCTCAAATCAAATTGTATTAATCACATACACATATTTAGCAGACGTTATTGCGGGTGTAGCGAAATGCTTGTGTTCTTAGCACCAACATTGCAATAGTATCTAACAATTCACGACAATACACAGCTCTAAAAGTAAAATAATAGAATGAATACATAAATAAATATTAGGACGAGCAATGTCAGAGTGGCATTGACTAAAATACAGTAGAATATAATACACTATATACATATGAGATGAGTAAAACAGTATGTAAACATTATCAAAGTGGCAAGTGTTCCATTATTAAATTGGCCTTTGTTGCCATGTCTATGTATACAGGGCAGCAGCCTCTAAGGTAGAGGGTTGAGTAACGGGGAGGTAACCAGGTGGTAGCCGGCTAGTGATGGCTATTTAACAGTCTGATGGCCATGAGATAGCAGCACCTGTGATGCACCTGTACTGACCTCGCCTTCTGGATGATAGCGGGGTGAACAGGCCGTGGCTCGGGTGGTTGATGCCCTTGATGATCTTTATGGCCTTCCTGTGACATCGGTTGCTGTAGGTGTCCTGGAGGGCAGGCAGTGTGCCCCCGGAGATGCGTTGGGAAGACCGCAACACCCTCTGGAGAGCCCTACGGTTGCGGGCGGTGCAGTGGACAGGAGGGAACTGATCCTAGATCAGCACTCCCACCTTGAGACGCTTTATGAATACGGGCCCAGAGGTCCAATTTGTATTACAATGCCACTCCTTTGTGGCTGCCTCGGCACTAAAAATGTATTTGTAGATGGTAGATTTGGAGAAATGGTTCATGGAAAACGATAGTGTTATGAGGAAGGGATAGAGGTATTAGGTACAGGGGCAAGAGTGGAGCATAACATCTTATACAAAGCCTAAAGAGCTGAATGAAATACAAGAGCTGAATAAACAGAAAAAATAATGTTACTGTGATTGCATGATTAAGGGCTCGATTAATTCAGATTCATGCTAGCCGACACCCGTATAGCTGGTGTTTTGACGGTGTCAGAGGAGGAAGCGTTTTAGACCTGTCAAATCCACAAGCAACTCCAGGTGTGGTGACACTGATGGTTTCTCAGAACTGATGGCTTCTACAGTTGTGGCGAGAGTACAGCATTTTAGCTAAGCCTAACCCTTCTCCAAACCTTACCCTAATTCTCCTAACCTGATAATCCAATTCTCCTAAACTGATATTTTAAAACTGCTAACCTGCTACGTTAATTCTCCTAACCTGCCACTTTAATTCTCCTAACTGCTACTATAGAGCCAGTGACTTTTGTGCTTCACACCAGAGTAACATAGTCCCAGCACAATAATCTTCTCTTAAACTTTGCTCTGCTTGTGTGTCTACAGCTGTAGAGTAAATGGCAGGACCCTTATTTAATGTCTCCTCTCAGATAAATAATGTGTTTGTGGATAATCATGGAGTTGAGGAAAATGAATTTAGGCCATCAGTTGCCATCAGTCCTCTGTTCTTCATGAGAATGTTCTACAGGGAAACAACAACCTGACTCTGACTCCTATCAACCTACCTCATTAGATGGATAATCTAGACAGACTGTGTCACAAATGGCACCTTACCCTAAATGCAACATAACTTGGCACCCTTTTCTCTATATAGTGCACTACTTAAGGTATAATTTTGAACATAGACATAGTCTACAACAATTTGCCAGTAGAAAACATCCATTAGAATTTCCTGTCCTGCACTGAGGAAATCTAACAGTTAAGGGGAGGAGTGTGTGGGCCTAGAGAGGGGTCAAATTCCTCTGACAACAAGGGGGCGGGATTGCATACAAAATAACGGGGCACACAAAGAGTTCAGGGGCGTTGGTGGTTTTTCTCTGAATTTCGTCAAGGAAGTCAAAAGTAGACTTCTTTAAAGATTATCGAAGATTTCAGAGATCTTAATAGCATCCAACAGTTATGGCAGGTAAAACAAATATCATTTAATTCCATGGTTAGTAAAAACAAGACAATCTGGACTCTGATCTGCATGTTTGCTTTAAAAATAAAAACAATCTCATACCAGAACATTTGCATGTGAACAGAAATCGTCTCAATATGCTGCTCCCAAAAAACATTTAAATCGGGTTGTATTGCAGTAGGTGCAGCAGTCTATTGCTAGACAGTTTTCTCAAATGCTCTTTTCAGATGAAGAGGCTGTTCCTGGTGCAGAGGGTCCACTTGTCGCAGTGACATTTCAGAGGAATCCTCACCAAAAACAGAAGTACCTGGAGTCTCAACCCAAAGCACTGGGGGTAAAACATCCTGAGCAAATAAATGAAGTGTGGTCTAGCAATCCAATGAAATGTCACTATAATGTTTTATAATCTATGAAATGTTATTCATAACAATCTGTAGTTCATTTTATTTCACCACTCTCTCCTCCCCCTCAGGTGACTCAGATTGCCCTCAGTGTGTTCTATATCAGTTCTGTCATTGTCATTCTCACCAACGGCTTGAGCGAAGTGGTTCTAGACCCACCACAAATCATTGGATCAGTGTTTGTGAGTGCCCACCATACATGTTCCCCCTCTACTCACTTGATAGATGTTAAAAGACAAGCAATTTAAAGAGCTGAGTGTTGAGTCTGAGGCTGACATGTCTCTTACTGTTGTACTTTCTGCAGGTGATCATAGCTGGTTGTTTGGCCATAGCTGCACATAATCTCCATCTTCCCACTGTAAGTTTTGCAATTTGTAAGTGTACAACTTCTTTAAGGAACGAAGTGAGATATACTGTAGCAGTGGTATTTCTTCTCTTCTCCTCTTCTCCTTCTGTCTCAGCTGAAGGCCTGTCTGGGGATGCAGGTAGTGGCCTGTGTAGCATCAGTGTTCAACTTGATCGTCTCTGTGGCAAGAATGGAAGCACCCAATTATGGCTGTTGGAAATATGGTGACGGGAACCTCACTGATTACTACAAGACTTGTGTTTTATTTAATGTGAGTATTTACAGTCACTATATCAGTATGTGTTGGTTATTGTTCAATGTACAGTGCATTCAGAAAGTATTCAGGACCCTTGACTTTTTCCATGTTTTATTTCGTTACAGCCTTGTTCTAAAATTGATTAAATTGTTTTCCCCCCCCTAATCAATCGGCACACAATATCCCATAATGACAAAGCAAAAACAGTTTTTTATCATTTTCTTGCAAATGTATAAAAAAAAGTAAAACAGAAATATCACATTTACATAAGTATTCAAAACCTTTACTCAGTACTTTGTTGAAGCACCTTTGGCAGTGATTACAGCCTTACATCTTCTTGTATGCTGGCACACCCATATTTGGGGAGTTTCCCACCTTCTTCTCTGCAGATCCTCTCAATCTCTGTCAGGTTGGATAGTGAGTGTCGCTGCACAGCTATTTTCATGGCTCTTAAGAGATGTTCAATCGGGTTCAAGTCCAGACTCTGGCTGGGCCACTCAAAGACATTCAGAGACTTGTCTCAAATCACTTCTGCGTTATCTTGGCTGTGCGCGTACGGTCATTGTCCTGTTGGAAGGTGAACCTTTGCCCCAGTTTGAGGTTCTGAGCTCTCTGGAGCAGGTTTTTTTTAATCAAGGATCTCTCTGTACTTTGCTCCATACATCTATCCCTCAAACCTGACTAGTCTCCCAGTCCATGCCACTGAATAACAGTCTCTGCCACAACCATGCTTCCCCGTAGGGATGGTGCAAGCATTTCTCTAGACGTGACGCTTGGCATTCAGGCCAAAAAGGTTCATCTTGATTTCATCAGACCTGAGAATCTTGTTTCTCATGGTCTGTGTCCTTTTGGTACCTTTTGGCAAACTCCAAGTGGGCTGTCATGTGCCTTTTTACTTAGGATTGGCTTCTGTCTGGCCACCATAAAGGCCTGATTGTTGGTGTGATGCAGAGATGGTAGAACCTTCCAGAAGGACAACTATCTTCACAGAGGAACTCTGGAGCTCTATCAGAGTGACCATCTGACCAAGGCCCTGACCGTCACCTCCCTGACCAAGGCCCTTCTCCCCCGATTGCTCAGTTTGGCCAGGTAGGCAACTCAAGGAAAAGCCTTGGTGGTTCCAAACTTATTTAATTTAAGAATGGAGGCCACTGTGTTCTTGGGGACCTTCAATGCTGCAGAAATGTTTTGGTACCCTGCCCCAGATCTGTGCCTCGACACAATCTTGTCTCAGAGCTCTACAGACAATTCCTTCACCCTCATGGCTTGGTTTTTGCTCTGACATGAACTGTAAACTGTGGGACCTTATATATGATTTGGAAAGTGTGTGCCTTTCCAAATCATGTCCAATCAATTGAATTTACCACAGGTGGACTCTAATCAAGTTGTAGAAACATCTCAAGGATGATCAATGGAAACAGGATGCGCCTGAGCTCAATTTCGAGTCTCATACAAAAGGGTCTGAATACTTGTGTAAATAGAGTATTTCTATATTTTTTTTATACATTTGCAAAGATTTCTAAAAACCTGTTTTCGTTTTTCCATTATGGCTATTATGTGTAGATTAATGTGGGAAAACATTTATTTAATCAATTTTAGAATAAGGCTGCAACGTAAGAAAATGTGGAATAAGTCAAAGGGCCTGAATACTTTCCGAATGCACTGTAAATGCTAAAGTGATGCTTATATTAGATGTTCAAGTGGGCTGAGATTGAGAATGTCCTATGAAATGCTACATGCAAATATTACTTATTGGATGTGTAGAGGCAAATACACAATTATATAAAAGTATAGTATGTGGACACCCCTTCAAATGAGTGGATTCAGCTATTTCGGCCACACCTGTTACTGACAGCTGTATAAAATCGAGCACACCGCCATGCAATTTCCATAGACAAACATTGACAGTAGAATGGCCTTATTGAAGAGCTCACTGACTTTCAACGCTGCATCGTCATAGGATACCACTTTCGAAGTCAGTTCGTCTAATTTCTGCCCTGTTTGAGCTGTCCGTCAACGGTAAGTGATGTTAAGTGGTTAGTGATTTGAAGTGGAAATATCTAGGAGCAACAACGGCTCAGCCGCAAAGTGGTAGGCTACACAAGCTCACAGAATGGGACCGCCAAGTGCTGAAGCACGTAGTGGGTAAAAAAATAATCTGTCCACAGTTGCAACACTCACTGCCTCTAGAATCAACATCAGCACGAGAACTGTTCATCGTGCTGACGAGCATCCGCACACAAGCCTAAGATCGCGACGTACAATGCCCAGCGTCGGCTGGAGTGGTTAAAGCTCACTGCCGTTGGACTCTGGAGCAGTGGAAATGCGTTCTCTTGAGTGATGAATCACACTTCACCATCTGGCAGTCCGACGAACGAATTTGGGTTTGGTGGATGCCAGGAGAACGCTACCTGCCACAATGCATAGTGTAATGTTTAGTGGAGGAGGAATAATGGTCTGGGTCTGTTTTTCATTGTTTGGGCTAGGCCTCTTAGTTCCAGTGAAGGGACATTTAACACTATAGCATACAATTACATTCTAGACTAATCTGTTCTTCTAACTTTGTGGCATAAGTTTGGGAAAGCCCTTTTCTGTTTCAGGATGACAATGCCCCCATGCACAAAGCAAGGTCCATACAGAAGTGGTTTGTCGAGATCAGTGTGGAAGAACTTTATTGGCCTGCAAAGAGCCCTGACCTCAACCCCATCGAACTCCTTTGGGATGAATTGGAATGCCGACTGCAAGTCAGGTCTAATCTCCTAACATCAGTGCCCAACCTCACTAATACTCTTGTGGTTGAATGGATGCAAGTCCCCGCAGCAATGTTCCAACATCTAGTTGAAAGCCTTCCCAGAAGAGTGGAGGCTGTTATAGTAGCAAAGGGTGACCAACTCCATATTAATGCCTATGATTTTGTAATGAGATGTTCGACGAGCAGGTATCCACATACTTTTGGTCATGTAGTGCATGTCGTACAATGGGAAAAAAATATAAAAGAAAGTACACAATGCTCCAATTCTTGTCAACAGAATTCTGCTACTCATTACTTTGCTGAGTTGATCCTGATACAAACTGCTATCATCGCTATCTCTGTCACGCTGGCTGCCTACTGCTGTAAGGTGGTCAACTGCTGCTCCCCGGGACCACGAATGGTGAGTCAGTGTGGAAATGGAACCTCTAGAATCAGAATAAAACTGTCCATAGTCCGATCTGGCAAATGCCAGACGAGTCCATTGGCAAATGGTCCAGTCTAAATTGGGATTTTAGTGCAGAATTATCATGATTTGGCTAATGATGAGGATAACAAGGGGAAGAAATTGTCCAATTTCATGCAGTCCATCTCTGCCTACAACAGGCATACCAATACTATGCCTGTGGTGTGTCTAGAATGGGCTGAGTGGCCTGTTCTCATCATTGAAATATTGTATTTGACCAGATAATCTGTGTTGTTATAACATGACTGTTATAACGTCTTAATTGAGTGTGTGAGTTCTCTCTTCTAGCCGGTGATCACAGTCCAAGTTCCTACTGCTCAGCAATGAGGAGAGATACCGTGTGAGGACCTATCGAGACAAGCGATCCAACCCCTTAATCAACCAGCAAAAACATTCTTCCATCAACTGACATATTGTAGGCCTATATGCCTACACGTATGTCAGACCGATGGATTTCTTTTTTTTATTTTTTATAAAAAACTGCTTGGCATGATGTAACCTAATGTGATTATATTTTATTAGGGGTCCTAGCAGGTTGGTAGAACTGTGATGGAAAACATTTTGTTGGTGCTTTTCTATTTACCAATTTCTGTGTTCTATGTTTGTGCTTTTCTATAAACTAATTTATATGTTCATGCAAGTGACTGATTAAACGAATCCTCACTGTCAGTATCTGCAATTTGGCAGTACACTCAGATCCTTGTTTAGGGAAAGGGGTTCAAGGTCTCAGCTTAGAGAGAAGAAGCCTTGTGAGGTATTGGTCTGTCACATGCATGGCCCAGTATTGGTTGTCACATGAATGAAGCAAACATTAATTATGAATGATGAAGAAGCTAAATCATGCAAATCTAACTTTTCAGTATATAAGGGAACTAACGGGACTGCCCGTTAGAGCTCACTTCAGACCGGTACTTTATGCATCTAAGTTTGACTGTGACCTCTCCAGCTTGCTGACAATAAAGAGTGATTCATTGATAATTGACTTTGAGTGTCCTTGTGTAAGAATTTACACAACAGAACCCCTACATTATGATCTATGGAGGGTTTCTAAATAAAGGATATCCTATAGGGGTTTGAACAGGCTATGTGGGTTAGAGCATGGTGCTGGCAACACTAGGGGGTTGCAGTTGATTCCCACATGGGCCACATATTGAATGTATGTATCACTGGCAATTGTAATATAAGTAGCTTTAGATACAGTGCCTTCAGAAAGTATTCAGACTCCTTGACTTTTTATGCATTTTGTTATGTCATTGCCTTATTCTAAAAAATTAATTAGCAGAAATATCTAAACCTGTTTTTGCTTTGTCATGAGGAGGATTTTTCTTATTTGATCCATTTTGGAATAAGGCTGTAATGAAATGTGGAAAACATCAAGGGGCCTAAATACTTTCTAAAGGCACTGTATGTGTCACTGGCAATTGTAATATAAGTAGCTTTAGATGAAAGCGTCTACCAATGACCATATCATTATCATATGGTATCACAATGTAAAGAACCCAATTCAATATCATTCCCATTATTTCAATGTGCAAATACAGTGGAAAAAGTAGAAGTAGCTGGAACGTGAAAGTTATTGTATTGTTTCTATTCCGCGAGTAACTAGCTCTCACAGTCCATGTTTCTCAAACTTCAAATTTCAAAGTTGTTGAAAATGTCAAATGTATAAGTATTTAAGGTTAAATTGAGCCATTAACTCCAAATTTTTAAGGTTAGGTATCAGGTTTCAGGTAAGACCAAAGTGCAGACTGTGTTGAAGTAAACAACAGTTTATTGCAGGCAAACGACAGGTCAAGGCAGGCAGGGGTCGATAATCCAGAGGAGTGGCAAAGGTACAGGACGGCAGGAAGCAGGTGGGCTCAGAGTTAGGCCAGGCAAGGTTCAACACCAGGAGGATGAGAAAAGAGAGACTGGGTAAAAACAGGAGCTGAGAAAACGCTGGTTGACTTGAACAAACAAGATGAACTCGCACAGACAGAGAGAACACAGGTTTGAATTCCCCATGGGATAAGTGGGGAAGATGGGCGACACCTGGAAGGGGGTGGAGACAAGCACAAGGACAGGTGAAACAGATCAGGGTGTGACAGTACCCACCCTCTAGGGACACCACCTGGCGTACTACCTGGGCGCATTCCTGGTTGAGCGGGGTGCCAGCGCTGGAAGTCAGAGATGAGGCCTGGGTCCAGGATGGACCCAGCACCTCCCCTCCTGGCCATAACCCTCCCACTCAACCAGGTATTGGAATCCCCTGCCCCGAGGTAGAACCTTCAGGAGGCGTCTCACCATGTACGCCGGTCGGCCATTGATGAGACGGGGGAGAGGGGAAACAGGAGACAGGGGCAGTCAGACATGGTTTTAACTCTAGACACAGAAAAGGTAGGAAAAATATGGAGGTTACTGGGCAACAGGACGAACAGCAGAGGGGCTAATGATCTTGGAGCGGGGGGGGAAAGGTCTCAGCTTCCGGGGTAGTAGCCGCGGCACTATAGTGGTGTGCCAGCGCCTCAGGCTTGACCTTCTTAGATACCAGTCGGTGCTGCGGAAGCGAAGTGGCCCGGGCCTTACTAAACCCCTCCCGGAGGTCCTGGTACTCTGTGGCGCTGGCGGAGAGGTCCGGGGCAATTTCCAAGCCCCCAGGAAGATGTCCCGGGGCAGGCAGAGCTGATTCTAAGAAATCTGTGTGGCAGGACAGGCTCCAGCCCACGTTGGCGCCAGTAGCCCAGTGTTGCTGGAGCCAAGAGAATGCCAATACCACGGGAACCTGCGGAGACTCAACCAGCAGAAATTTGATAATCTCGCTGTGGTTCCCCGACACTCGTAGGTTGACGGGTGTGGTCTGGTGGGTGACCTGGCCTATAGTGCGCCAGTCCCGCGCTCTAACATCCATGGAAATGGAAAGGAATTGAGTAGGGATGCCTTGCTTGGACGCCAGGGTAACGTCCATGAGACTCAAATCGGCCCCCGAGTCGATGAGTACCTGGAGAGACTTGGACTGGTCGCCCCACCACAGGATGGCACGGGGAGAGGGGCAAGAGGCGACAAGAGGCGACAAAAAATATATATTTAAGGCCCACCAGAGTGCTGAATGAGCTAGGTCTCTTGAATCAAATCAAATCAAATGTATTTATATAGCCCTACGTACATCAGCTGATACCCCAAACAGCAAGCAATGCAGGTGTAGAAGCACGGTGGCTAGGAAAAACTCCCTAGAAAGGCCAAAACCTAGGAAGAAACCTAGAGAGGAACCAGGCTATGTGGGATGGCCAATCCTCTTCTGGCTGTGCCGGGTAGAGATTATAACAGAACATGGCCAAGATGTTCAAATGATCATAAATGACCAGCATGGTCAAATAATAATAATCACAGGCAGAACAGTTGAAACTGGAGCAGCAGCACGGCCAGGTGGACTGGGGACAGCAAGGAGTCATCATGCCAGGTAGTCCTGAGGCATGGTCCTAGATCTCAGGTCCTCCGAGAGAGAGAAAGAAAGAGAGAAAGAGAGAGAGAATTAGAGAGAGCATACTTAAATTCACACAGGACACCGGATAGGACAGGAGAAGTACTCCAGATATAACAAACTGACCCTAGCCCGCCAACACATAAACTACTGCAGCATAAAAGGGACAGGTAGACACATAATGACTGGCAGTACCGCAACACAGACAACTCTGGGTCTCAAGTCTGCGTATGCGTACGGCTGGAGACAGCCTAGCTCTGCCGAGCTGCATCGGCTCGGGAAGAGGGGGAACGGCAGTCTCCGGAGGCTCTTGGAGGGACTTGGTAAGCTCTGATCTTCTCGGAGATGTAGACGCTGGGGACTTCTGGAGTTAATCAGATGCAAGGTGGGATCCCTGAGTGAACAATTGGGACCGCATTTGGACCTCTTTTCCCTCCTACGTTCCTGTAGACGACCATCGATCGGATGGTTAATGCTGTAAATGACTATTGTAGCTGGAAACGGCAGATTTTTAATGGAAAATCTACATAGGCGTACAGAGGCCAATTATCAGCAACCATCACAATTGATCATTAGAAAACCCTTTTGCAATTATGTTAGCACAGCTGAAAACTGTTGTGCTAATTAAAAAAATAAATAAAACTTTCCTTCTTTAGACTAGTTGAGTATCTGGAGCATCAGCATTTGTGGATTCGATTACAGGCTCAAAATGTCCAGAAACAAAGTAGTTTCTTCTGAAACTCGTCAGTCTATTCTTGTTCTGAGGAATGAATGAAGGCTATTCCACGCAAGAAATTGCCAAGAAATTGAAGATCTCATACACCGCTGTGTACTACTCCCTTCACAGAACAGCCCAAATTGGCTCTAACCATAATAGAAAGAGGAGTGGGAGGCCCCGGTGCACAATTGAGCAAGAGGACAAGTACATTAGTGTCTAGTTTGAGAAACAGACGCCTCACAAGTCCTGGCAGCTTTATTAAATAGTACCCGCAAAACACCAGCCTCAACGTCAACAGTGAAGAGGCCACTCCGGGATGCTGGCCTTCTAGACAGAGTTGCAAAGAAAAATCCATATCTCAGACTGGCCAATAAAAATTAAAGATTAAGATGGGCAAAAGAACACAGACACTGGGCAGAGGAACTCTGTCTAGAAGGCCAGCATCTTCACTGTTGACGTTGAGATAGGTATTTTGCGGGTACTATTTAATGAAGCTAAATAGTGAGCACGACTGACTCATTACCTCAGCCCTGAGAGCCAAAACGAGTTGATAGGAATATGTGGTCAAAGGGTTTTGAAAACAATACTTAATGAAAGAGACGATGCAATCTATTACATATGTGATATGTGAACGCCAGACATGTTCCATACTGAGCCAAATGTATTATTGGTGAGATATGTACACAAAGATCAAGTTCAGGGAACTGGTGAATGGGAAATAATTGAACGTTTTCTTGAATTTAAAGTATTTTCTAGAAAGACAGGCAGTGACATTTCTGAAATGATTTTTAGTGCATTAGAGGGGCACGGTATTGACATAGCAGATTGCCATGGTCAAGGCTATGACAATGGTGCAAATATGTCAAGCAAAGTGAAGGGAGTTCATGCACACATATTGCAAAAGAATCCACTGGCCACATACTCACCTTGTGCCTCCCATACTCTTAATCTTGTGGGTGTACATGCAGCTCAGTTGTGCCCAGAAGTATCAACCTTTTTGGGATGTGTGAATCGTCTTTACAATCTGTTCAGTGGCAGCCCAGAGCGATGAGCCATTCTCAAGGAAAAGACTGGCTGCTGTATTCACTGTCTTTCTAACACCTGATGGAGTGCGCTTATTGCTGCGCTCTGACCAATGGCAACTTGCCCTAGACATGCCTTTTGCTACCTGCAGCCTGAAAAACGAAGCCAAATCTGAGGCAAAAGGTCTGAAAAGCTACTTCATGACTTTCAAGGCAATCTTCCTGTTTACCTTCTTGGTAAAAGTTTTGCAGTGTATTGCAGCCTTCTTTGTTCCCCTCGGGCTGCTCAAAGATAGCGTACGATCTTGCGCTGATGTCCGGGAGGGCACTCGCCTGGGCTATGGCAGTGTGGGAGCAACAATCCGCCTTCAGCCTCAGTCTGGAGGTATTCGTGGCGGAGGCTCCGGTGTCCGGGAGAGGCTACCCGGAAGTTACTCCAGCTTCAGCAGGACTCCCTCAGTGTGGCAGACAATGCGGTGGAGTTCCGCATGCTAGCAACGTAGGGTACTTGGAACCCGGAAGCGCTGTTCGACACGTAACTGCATGGATTATTGGAGGAGGTAAAGGATGAACTGGCAGCCCGAGAACTACTGACGGATCTCGACTCACTCACTGCTTTAACAATGTCTACACTGTATTTCTTATCAATTTGATGTTAGTTTAATGGACAAAAAAGTGACCCCAAACTTTTGAACGGTAGTGTATACAGTGCCTTGCGAAAGTATTCGGCCCCCTTGAACTTTGCGACCTTTTGACACATTTCAGGCTTCAAACATAAAGATATAAAACTGTATTTTTTGTGAAGAATCAACAACAAGTGGGACACAATCATGAAGTGGAACGACATTTATTGGATATTTCAAATTTTTTTAACAAATCAAAAACTGAAAAATTGGGCGTGCAAAATTATTCAGCCCCTTTACTTTCAGTGCAGCAAACTATCTCCAGAAGTTCAGTGAGGATCTCTGAATGATCCAATGTTGACCTAAATGACTAATGATGATAAATACAATCCACCTGTGTGTAATCAAGTCTCCGTATAAATGCACCTGCACTGTGATAGTCTCAGAGGTCCGTTAAAAGCGCAGAGAGCATCATGAAGAACAAGGAACACACCAGGCAGGTCCGAGATACTGTTGTGAAGAAGTTTAAAGCCGGATTTGGATACAAAAATATTTCCCAGGCTTTAAACATCCCAAGAAGCACTGTGCAAGCGATAATATTGAAATGGAAGGAGTATCAGACCACTGCAAATCCACCAAGACCTGGCCGTCCCCCTAAACTTTCAGCTCATAAAAGGAGAAGACTGATCAGAGATGCAGCCAAGAGGCCCATGATCACTCTGGATGAACTGCAGAGATCTACAGCTGAGGTGGGAGACTCTGTCCATAGGACAACAATCAGTCGCATATTGCACAAATCTGGCCTTTATATGGAAGAGTGGCAAGAAGAAAGCCATTTCTTAAAGATATCCATAAAAAATGTTGTTTAAAGTTTGCCACAAGCCACCTGGGAGACACACCAAACATGTGGAAGAAGGTGCTCTGGTCAGATGAAACCAAAATTGAACTTTTTGGCAACAATGCAAAACGTTATGTTTGGCGTAAAAGCAACACAGCTCATCACTCTGAACACACCATCCCCACTGTCAAACATGGTGGTGGCAGCATCATGGTTTGGGCCTGCTTTTCTTCAGCAGGGACAGGGAAGATGGTTAAAATTGATGGGAAGATGGATGGAGCCAAATACAGGACCATTCTGGAAGAAAACCTGATGGAGTCTGCAAAAGCCCTGAGACTGGGACGGAGATTTGTCTTCCAACAAGACAATGATCCAAAACATAAAGCAACATCTACAATGGAATGGTTCAAAAATAAACATATCCAGGTGTTAGAATGGCCAAGTCAAAGTCCAGACCTGAATCCAATCGAGAATCTGTGGAAAGAACTGAAAACTGCTGTTCACAAATGCTCTCCATCCAACCTCACTGAGCTCGAGCTGTTTTGCAAGGAGGAATGGGAAAAAAATTCAGTCTCTCGATGTGCAAAACTGATAGAGACATACCCCAAGCGACTTAAAGCTGTAATCGCAGCAAAAGGTGGCGCTACAAAGTATTAACTTAAGGGGGCTGAATAATTTTGCACGCCCAATTTTTCAGTTTTTGATTTGTTAAAAAAGTTTGAAATATCCAATAAATGTCGTTCCACTTCATGATTGTGTCCCACTTGTTGTTGATTCTTCACAAAAAAATACAGTTTTATATCTTTATGTTTGAAGCCTGAAATGTGGCAAAAGGTCGCAAAGTTCAAGGGGGCCGTCCCAGTCTCAGGGCTTTTGCAGACTCCATCAGGTTTTCTTCCAGAATGGTCCTGTATTTGGCTCCATCCATCTTCCCATCAATTTTAACCATCTTCCCTGTCCCTGCTGAAGAAAAGCAGGCCCAAACCATGATGCTGCCACCACCATGTTTGACAGTGGGGATGGTGTGTTCAGCTGTGTTGCTTTTACGCCAAACATAACGTTTTGCATTGTTGCCAAAAAGTTCAATTTTGGTTTCATCTGACCAGAGCACCTTCTTCCACATGTTTGGTGTGTCTCCCAGGTGGCTTGTGGCAAACTTTAAACAACACTTTTTATGGATATCTTTAAGAAATGGCTTTCTTCTTGCCACTCTTCCATATAAAGGCCAGATTTGTGCAATATGCGACTGATTGTTGTCCTATGGACAAAGTCTCCCACCTCAGCTGTAGATCTCTGCAGTTCATCCAGAGTGATCATGGGCCTCTTGGCTGCATCTCTGATCAGTCTTCTCCTTTTATGAGCTGAAAGTTTAGAGGGACGGCCAGGTCTTGGTGGATTTGCAGTGGTCTGATACTCCTTCCATTTCAATATTATCGCTTGCACAGTGCTCCTTGGGATGTTTAAAGCCTGGGAAATCTTTTTGTATCCAAATCCGGCTTTAAACTTCTTCACAACAGTATCTCGGACCTGCCTGGTGTGTTCCTTGTTCTTCATGATGCTCTCTGCGCTTTTAACGGACCTCTGAGACTATCACAGTGCAGGTGCATTTATACGGAGACTTGATTACACACAGGTGGATTGTATTTATCATCATTAGTCATTTAGGTCAACATTGGATCATTCAGAGATCCTCACTGAACTTCTGGAGATAGTTTGCTGCACTGAAAGTAAAGGGGCTGAATAATTTTGCACGCCCAATTTTTCAGTTTTTGATTTGTTAAAAAAGTTTGAAATATCCAATAAATGTCGTTCCACTTCATGATTGTTCACAAAAAATACAGTTTTATATCTTTATGTTTGAAGCCTGAAATGTGTCAAAAGGTCGCAAAGTTCAAGGGGGCCGAATACTTTCGCAAGGCACTGTATATGTCTGTATATATATATATATATATATATATATATTTTTTTTAGGCCTATATGCCTACACATATGTTACAGCAATGTATTTTTTTGTGTAATTAAAAACTGCTTGACATGATGTACCCTAATGTGAGTTACATTTTATTAAGGGTCCTAGCAGATGCAGCAACACCTATTGTTTTGTTAGTGTTCTTATTACATTTCCTGGGTCTTCCTACTTTTGGTCAATACAATAACAACAAATGGCAGATTGGTAGAACCGCTACATTATGACATATGGAGGGTTTGTAAATGGCTTACAATTCACCAATAAAGTATATCCATAGGTTTACAACTGGCTAGGTCAACTGTGTGGGTTAGAGCATGGTGCTGTCAACACTAGTGGGTTGCAGTTGATTCACACATTTATTTTACTAGTCAAGTCAGTTAAGAACAAATTTTTATTTTTAATGACAGCCTAGGAACAGTGGGTTAACTGCCTTGTTCAGGGGCAGTAGGACAGATTTTTACCTTGTCAGTTCGGGGATTCGATCTTGCAACCTTCCAGTTACCAGTCCAACGCTCTAACCACTAGGCTACCATGTGGGGTGGCTACTTGCCGCCCCACATGGGCCACATACTGAATGTATCACTGGCAATTGTAATATAAGTCACTTTAGATAAAAGTTTCTACCAATGACCACGTCATTATCATATAATATCACAATGTAAAGAACCCCATTCAATATCCTTCCCATTTTTTCAATATGCATTTACGGTGACAAAGTTGTGGTTGGAACATTAAAGTTATTCTATTGTTTCTCTTTGACCTGACTGCAGTGAGAGCACAACATGAGCCATGTGCCCACATTCATGAAGCGACTCAGAGTAGGACTAATGATCTAGGATCAGTTTAGCCTTTTAGGTCATAATGAATATCAGATTCCATGGATATGGGGACCTGAACCTAGATCAGCAATCGAACGCTGAGACACTTTATGATTAAGGGCCCAAGGTTCAATTTGCATTACAGTGCCTCCGCTTTGTGGCTAACACAGCACTAAAATGCTGCTAGATATGAAGTGCCCATTTCTTATAATCCATTTGTAGATGGTAGATTTGGAGTAATGGTGAACGGATAACTGTAGTGTTATGAGCAGGGGTTAGAGGTAAGCCTAAAGAGCTGTCATTAAGTCCACAAGCGGCTCCCATTGTTGTGACACTGATGGTTTCCTGAAATTTATGTTTTCTACAGTTGTGGCTAAATGAATTACAGCATTTTAGCTTGGCCTAACCCTAACCCTTTTCCTAACCTTAACCTAATTCTCATAACCTGCCACTATAATCGAGCCACAACCGTAGAAGTCATCAGTTCCGAGAAACCGTCAGTGTCAACACCGCCAAAACATCAGCAATGAGGTTGTCGGCTTGCGAGGGTTTACACTTGATCTGATGGAATCTAGGCCTTAACTGCTGTACATTTGATTTGACAGGTGAACATTGTTCATTCAAGAGACTGGCCTACAGTTTCAAGTTTGATTTAAAGCTTGCTTGTTTCAGTCTTTGCTGACATTGATTCAATACATTTTTTTGAGTTCCCCTCATACTGAATGCCCCATATTGTAAGAGGACATCACTGCTGGTATTCTGAACCATGCATATAGGAAAGGCATTAGCTCAGACTAGAGGCCACATCCTCTTTGAAGGTCGTTTTGGGAATGTGTTCCTCAAAAAGAAGCTGTTATGAAGAGGAAATGTCTAACAATAAAAACAGATTTATTACCCAAATGATCATTGAGTTGCTAAAGTAGTTTTTAAATGCATACTGTGAAGGACCTCACATAATTCTGCTAGGTCCTAGGAAATGTGTAGCACAGATAAGGGCGCCAGTCAAATTGTCATACACAAAAATATATGCTGTAGTGGTCTAATGCAACCACTTGAGGGAACTGTTGTGTAAATTAGAGCATGCTATCTGTTGATGAGACTGGACTGTAGGGCCCCATCTCTTACCGTTTTCCTATGACACATTTGCTTTAGATTCCCCTGACATTAACCTTTCATCCATCACTTTCATCTCAGTTTTCCAAGACGGCGCAGCAGTAAGACATGTTTTTTTTGTCCCATGTAAATATTCAGTCTTTTTCAGTTTTTTTGTATACATTTAATTATATTTCAATCTCTTTTTTCCTTTTTCGAATTAAATATACCTTCCTGCAACCCGCCTCACCCACTGTGGTACGGATCTGCTATTTTTTAGACCTTATAACTGGAACCTCCATCAAAATCTAGCCAGCTAATTAGCTACTAGCTATTTAGTCATTGTTAGTGGTCTTTACCTTTAGCTCAGACACCAGCCAATTTAGCCCGGATAGCCCAGATAATACCTGCCGGTCTGCACAGAGCGATATGAGCCCTCAGCATATCGGACTGCTTTTTTCCCACTACATCACCGGATTCCTAGACCCAAACTCTTACAGACCTATATCCATCCTGCCCTGCCTATCTAAAGTCTTCGAAAGCCAAGTTAATAAACAGATCACTGACCATTTCGAATCCCACTGTGCAATCCGGCTTCCGAGCCGGTTACGGGTGCACCTCAGCCATGCTCAAGGTACTAAACGATATCATTACCGCCATCGATAAAAGACAGTACTGTGCAGCCGTCTTCATCGACCTGGCCAAGGCTTTCGACTCTGTCAATCACCGTATTCTTATCGGCAGACTCAATAGCCTTGGTTTTCCTAATGACTGCCTCGCCTGGTTCACCAACTACTTTGCAGACAGAGTTCAGTGTGTCAAATCGGGGGGGTATGTTGTCCGGACATCTGGCAGTCTCTATGGGGGTACCACAGGGTTCAATTCTCGGGCCGACTCTTTTCTCTGTATACATCAAGGATGTCGCTCTTGCTGCGGGCGATTCCCTGATCCACCTCTACGCAGACAATACCATTTTGTATACTTCTGGCCCTTCCTTGGACACTGTGCTAACCAACCTCCAAACGAGCTTCAATGCCATACAACACTCCTTCCGTGGCCTCCAACTGCTCTTAAACGCTAGTAAAACCAAATGCATGCTTTTCAAACGTTCGCTGCCCGCACCCGCCCGCCCGACTAGCATCACCACCCTGGAAGTTCCGACCTAGAATATGTGGACAACTTTAAATACCTAGGTGTCTGGTTAGACTGTAAACTCTCCTTCCAGACTCATATTAAACATCTCCAATGAAAAATCTAATATAGAATCGGCTTCCTATTTCGCAACAAAGCCTCCTTCACTTATGCTGCCAAACATACCCTAGTAAAACTGACTATCCTACCGATCCTCGACTTCGGCGATGTCATTTACAAAATAGCCTCCAACACTCCACTCAGCAGATTGGATGCAGTCTATCACAGTGCCATCCGTTTTGTCACCTAAGCCCCATATACTACCCACCACTGCAACCTGTATGCTCTAGTCGGCTAGCCCTCGCTACATATTCGTCACCAGACCCACTGGCTCCAGGTCATCTATAATTCTTTGCTAGGTAAAGCTCCGCCTTATCTCAGCTCACTGGTCACCATAGCAACACCCACCCGTAGCACGCTCTACAGCAGGTATATTTCACTGGTCATCCACAAAGCCAAAATTTCTTTGGCCGCCTTTCCTTCCAGGTCTCTGCTGCCAATGACTGGAGCGAATTGCAAAAATCACTGAAGTTGGAGACTTATATCTCCCTCACTAACTTTAAGCATCAGCTATCAGAGCAGCTTACCGATCGCTGCAGCTGTACACAGCCCATCTGTAAGTAGCCCATCCAATCAACTACCTACCTCATCCCCATTCCTAGGCCGTCATTGAAAATAAGAATTTGTTCTTAACTGACTTGCCTGGTTAAATAAAGGTCACTCTAGTGTAAATGGCTAAATTGTAATTACTTTGCCACTATTGGTCTATTTATTGCCTTACCTCCTTACTTAATTTTGCACACACTGTATACAGATTTCTTTATTGTGTTATGACTGTATGTTTGTTTTACTCCATGTGTAACTCTGTGTTGTTGTTTTTGCCGAACTGCTTTGCTTTATCTTGGCCAGGTCGCAGTTGTAAATGAGAACTGGCCTACCTGGTTAAATAAAGGTGAAATATATATATTTTTATCTATAAGCTTTAAACATTCTACAGAACTCAATCACAGAAATGACTGATGCACAAACTACCAGAAATAGAGGATGTTTTTTTCACCCACATCATAACTGTGTGCAGCGTGCGCTGTTATCATTTACCCAGACATTTAGCCAGTTAATTGCCATTCATCTAAATTGGGAAATCATTTGACTTGAGACGAGGATTAACAACTCATTCTAAATAAAACAGCTCAGGTAGAAATTGTAATGCTGTTTCTTCCAATATCAATAAAATACTACAATTCTTATGAATACTAACAGTATGCAGTGGAGGTGTGGGAGAAATAAATAGTTTAGCCATTGGGAGCATGTATCTATGCATCATGCTCACATGCTGTGTTTCTGATGTAATCTCATAAAAACACAACCATGGAA
This sequence comes from Oncorhynchus mykiss, assembly GCF_013265735.2. NCBI lineage: Eukaryota > Metazoa > Chordata > Actinopteri > Salmoniformes > Salmonidae > Oncorhynchus > Oncorhynchus mykiss. Next base: position 75,721,513 of record NC_048570.1, on the reverse strand, counting down.
ACAGCAGCATTCTGATTGCCATCGACTCCTCATGCATTCTTTTATCTTAGAAATAAAATATCAGCAGAACATTTTTTGGGGAGGAATGTCTGTTGTTTTATTATTTTTATATTATTATTGTTTCCTCCTGTGTACCATGATTAGTTCATTGTCTTTTTCATTATGTTCTGAGGGCGAGATCTTCAAAAGTCAGACAAAGGAATTATGTAATGAAAGGCAGACTGGGTGATTTTAAAGTCAGTTTCTTCCTAAATATGACAAGGAGGCAATCCTACCACAGGGAGTAGCAGAGTGTCACACATGCATTGTCACACAATTGTCTTTATCCAACCAGCACAGCATAGTTATTGCTATATCTAATGTTCTGTGATATGAACTAGGGGTTGTGGCCTGGTCTGAGTCAATTTCAATTCAATTTTACACTGTGGTTTTGTAACCATTCATTTAACCCCGTCTGACCATGGGCATGAATATCTGTGACCATTTAATGAGAAGTTGTTTATTGTGAATTCCTGGATGTGGTACGTACAGATGTTATTGTGTTGTTCATACACGGTCTTTGCATTTTCTAAATGATGCACTGTAACTGTAGACACAGCTTTATGATTTGTGTCAAATGTAGAATTTAGAAAGCAGACAAAATACATATTGTAGAGTAATATACAACATTTGGCAGACATCACGGATTTATTTCTTCTTCTCTCATAGCTGAAACCATAACCATTCCAGGAGCAATGATGTGTGCCAAGTCTCTACAGACCATTCCTACTAATTTCCTCCCTCAGTGATGAGGTGATTCTTGGGTCTATAAGGGTCTCCAACAGTGCGGGACAACTTCTTGAATCTTGCTCAGACGTATAATAATGTATTTCACAGATATGTTACAGAAGGTCTGGCTGCATTGTGTGTCTGATGCTTATGGGGTGGGGAATAAAATCCCCAAATTGTTTGCAATGGAGGGTAATATATCTTGTTAACTCCTGGAGTCTATACAGTCCTGCTGACATCATCTAGGAGCTAATTGTATCTCTCATGCCAATTACAAATCTCTGAACAAACAAACAGGGAGTCAGATGACAGAAGAGCTAGGATTTAGCGGTCACTGTTATGCTTGTTCTTTAGTGTAAAACGATAGTAGGGACTAGTGTTTGGGTGCAAATGTCTTGGCACACCAGCCACCACCAACCTCCTATGCTCTAGGTCATTGGTTGATCTAACAATGTGGTGCAGGCCTGTGAGCTCTGCGACCACACTGTCTATGTATCCAGCTACGTACAGATCCCTGGACCTGAGCAATGGACCAGTAAAGGGGAATCAAGACAGCGATGGGACTCCAAGTTTCTATGGTCCTCCAGATCACCCTGTGAAAGAGAAAGAGAGAGAGGAAGAGGGGTGTTTTAGAGGGAGATAATGTTAATTTTTCCACAATACCCACAGAGAGCCCCAGCCAAACCCGACATTGCGGAAATGTTCATCAGCATGTGGTTTATTGGACATTAAAGTAAGGTCCTGCTCCATATGGACTCAATTCAGCTCCCTGAGCTGCACTAAAGCAGCTGCAAAGCACTAAATAACTTAACTCCACACAGCCATTTTAACCTGATGGCTATGAATAACATAGCCCAGCCCAGCCATTGCAGGCCTATGGCAGTGAATAACGTAGTTCTGCACAGTCGTTTCATCATCATGCATTTTTCTGCTCTTAAGATATCAAAAACATGTGGTGAGCTTGACGTTAGGCCAGGTGCATTGAGTGTGCATGTAATGTGGAAGAGAAAATGTAGGCTAGGGGTTGTTTTCAATACTAAGATACTGTAATACAAGATGTGTGATTGTGGATGTGCCTTCAAAATAAATCTGGACCGCTCTTGCTTTGTGCTTGGTGTTAGATCAGTCAGACAAGGATAGGACTGGAAGGGTAGAGTAGGTCCATCCAGAACCTGATAGGATCAGTCACAGAGACATTCTCTATTTCCTTATCAGTGTTTGGACAGGAATGTACTGTAGGCTATCTCTGACTGGTACCTATTACTACCGGTCTGTAAATTGGTTCCATGATTCCTTAGCCATCATCAGTAGCTGTAAATGTCAAGCGGCCATCTTTCTTTTATTTTCTTTCTCCCCAGACATACAATAAAACCGAGTGCACTGTCAGGTCAGAGTATGCATCATCATATTAAACTTTATGGACTGCTGAAATTCATTGGTTCTTTAAATCACTGCACTGAGAACTTGTGGTGCATAGATACAAATTAAATCATTAAATGCAGTGTAGAGGTTCCTCACTCAAAAAAGAGAGTTCATGGACATCTGGAATATTAAATCCAAAGTGTGTGTGTTAATCAAAATGATAACAGCTTGCTGTCATAATGGTAAGAATGGGAGACTGGTTTTCTGTCTCTTATTGACTCATATGTCCAATTAGTCAATTTTCTCCAAGGCCGGTGAGCGAGGAACTTAAAAGAAGAACAAGATAAAAACGTATTTTAAAGGGAACAGAGCAAGGATGTGTGTGTGGCCGCAAGTGTGGGTGTCAATTGGGACTTAATTGACAGGAAGATTAAAGCTCACATCTGAGAGACGAAGGAGCTTTTTCCGGGCGCCAGCAAAGTCGAAAACAGAAGGAGAGTCTGGTCTCCTCTCCAGTGCCTGCCTGCCTGGCCGAGGTTTGGGGTGCGGAGGGCACGGCCGCTCAAGGTTAGCGCTGGGGACCCCGCTGAGCTTCTGCTGTCTGAGATGGGTCCTACTTGTTGGACATTCATTATCAAACTCTGTTTGCTCCTTTCATCTGCAGCACTCAACGTAAACTACAGAGGCACCTTGCAGCTTGACATCTCTCCATTCATGCTGTACCTTTAACAGCATGCTGCCACTTCAAAGAGGAAGAACTGCCTTTGATGTTGCAAAAAGAAAGAACCTCAATGATCTACTAAAACCAATGCAGCAACTTTTTGGAGGGAGCAGGCTGGCTGCTATTCATCTCCAACTAGCTCACTGTCTTTGAGTTTGAGAAGGGTTCTTCTTCTTAATGTCCAACCTCTGTTCTGTTCTTCCTGTCCATGGAAAGTCTTTCCTTTGCAGTCCCTTACTTTGCAAGTCCTTTCTTTGCAGATCCAGCAAACACAGAAAACCCAAGTTAGCATTCTTTAGAGACAAGACACCAGAGCAGGTGGTTAATTCAATGCAACGGGCTTTATTGGCATGGGAAACATATATTTACATTGCCAAAGCAAGTAAAATGGATAATGAAATATCAAAATAAACAGTAAACATCACACTCACAAAAGTTCCAAAGGAATAGAGACATTTCAAATGTCAGTGTCTATGTACAGTGTCTCTGTCTGTTCCTCCCATAATCGAAGGTCTTTCCTCGTCACGCTGCTGTAATGAGATTAGTGTCTCCCCTACAACTTAACCTACACAATTTGATCGTTTCATTTTATTTAAACTTAAACAAACAGTCACAAAGCAGACTATTTCAATCATCATACTCAGTCATAAAATAGTTACATGCAATGCCAGCTTGCGGTACATAATATATGGCTCCAGAATCCAGTAATGATGCCATGTAACAGGAAATACACATGGCGTGCACAGACACAAACGCACGCACTCGTCCATCTGGGACCAATCTAAACCAGTTGTTTCCATTGACTCCAATGTTGCAGTAATTTGCAGTTTTTTCAAAGGATCTGTAAGCTTGTGGAAATGACAAATGTGTTTTTGTTTTTCCTGTTTGTGACAGAGGAGGAGCCTTTAAATCTGGTGCAGAAATCACAGATATAAAAGGAGAAAGTAGGCGTTCTTCTTGACTGGCTTGCGGCCATCTTTAATCTAAAACCCTGCTGGGAAATTGGCAAAAGGCCAGTTTGTTGACCATGTGTGTAGACTGCAGACCCTCACTCCTGGGAAGATGGAGCAGGGAGGCAGGGCAGGCTGGATTACTAGAGGCTGGGGTTGTGAAGGCTAGGCCGCCCCCTCCACCCCTCCCACCAGCCAACCACACCTCAACACACAGACAACAAGTGCATCTACATTGATTTCCCGCTTTGATCTGTGTGCTGAGATCTGTTGATTTTTTTCCTTTTCAAATCAAGAGTAATTTCCAATCTAAAAGCGGCAATTACAGTCTGTTGGATATAAAAGGCCTGAAGCTACTGGCACCCTTCATCCTCCATCCACCCAGACACTGAATAATTCACCACAGCAGAGTTCATTAGCAATCAGGCTTCCTCCATTACAAACATATCCTTAGTGGCTGGAAAATCCAACGGCAAGCAAACCTGTGGAAATGTTATTATTACTGTACTGACTCACTGACTGAGTCTCCTGGCATGAGAACACCTGGACCATTTAGTTAGTACTGTGACGATTGGGCGCTTACTTTTCATACTGATTAAACATCCATCATCCTCTTGCATTAAAATATTATGAATTTAGAGAAAAGTGTATTCTGATTGTTTAAAGGTGTAAAACTCATTGTGATTTGTAAACGTTCAGATACTGCACCTTTGGTCCAAAGACATTAAGAAATGACTTCACCTCCCTTTCTGAGTGACAGCTAAGCGTGCGCTCGGAGCTGGAGAACAAGTCCCGGCTAACCTTGTCCCAGGCTAATTGCTAACGAGCCGTCTGGTGGATGAGGCTAGGTCAGGGCTAACAGTGATGACCAACGATCAACACTGTAGGATCAGAGATGAGGGGGAGATGCCGCTTCTTCACCACACACATACACACCCCACACACATACACACCCCACACCCGTACACACCCCACACCCATACACACCCCACACCCATACACACCCCACACCCATACACAACCCACACACATACACACCCCACACCCACCGAGTGATTACAGGGACGGCTGTTTAATCCATCCAATTGTCATCTCATAAAATTTTGAACAAGTGAGTCCCGTTGCAAATGTCAACAGACAGCGAAAAGTGATATTCCGTGCCAGTGACTGTAATCAGGGGCAGACGGATTTAACTTTAGCACTTTGTCAGCTCCTTAATTCAATGAACTTGATAATTATTGAAGTGGCTTTATTTTTTACCCTTTCTTTTCTACACATGAAAGGCTGCCACACTAATCAGCTTTCATTCTTTTTTCTCTCTTTTTTCATGCTCTTGAATCGGCAGACATCGGCGTATTCCAATAATTTGCATTATCCTGTGAATCTGGGCTTTGAAGTTCTGATATGCTGTAAGAAATAGGGGCCCACTTATCCCGCATGAAAAACATTTCAAAGCCCATAAATACGCTGGAACAGATGTACATTATCATTGGATTTGCTTTTTTCTCTTTGCTCCTGTATTGGTAATAGACTACCTCGTGTCCTTCTCATCCTTAGCGTTTAGCATCTCGTCTCTACAGAAGCTAGCACCCCACTGGGCCAATCCGCACTTCAAAGCTCTCACTGCCTATCTGCTGGAGACAAAGAGAACACATATGGCAGCCTCTCATTTTCCACAATATCATTGCTCTCCTGATTTTGGCAACAACAAGACAAGGTTCATCTCCACCCTCTCCCCAACACCCCCACCTCCTCTCACCCGACTCCCACTCCTATCGCTCAACAACACACAATCTAAGGGTGTTCTCACATAGTGTCATCTTTAAAATAACTGATCTCAGTACTTTTTCAATTGAACTCTGGGGTCAAAAAAAGCAAAAGAGGTTTTCTTTGTATTCACACTGCTCTTGGATTTGAATGAGGACTCTTTTGCAGGTTCACTTCACCTATTTTGTGGTCCGAGTCCCCTTTGCATATCATTCACATTGCTATGTTTAGAAAGGAACTAAGATATTTTTCCAACATTCACTCAATGCATTCTGGGTTTTTACAAAGTGCAGGACAAGCCATTCCATCAGAATGTGTTAATCAGACAGCTAGATATACGTACATACCTACTTATATTTTGGAAGCTAACATATTGCATTTAGTTGAAAGATGACAATTATAATCAAAAAATAATAACAGAATAAATAGCAGAAGAATACTTGCAGTTTAAAAACAAGTTAAATGTAACTAAATGTAATCTATGTAATCCTCAAAAGTAATTATTTATCATGAGAGCATACTAATGCTGCATATCTAAGAAAGGTTCAAATCTGACTTCTCTGGTAGCAAATATGTGTCAATTGCTGAGGTGGAATCATTTGAGGACACAAGCTCAAGTACACAGTACAAATATGATACAAATATGAAATATGTTATATGATGTATTTCCTATTCAACAAAACTGTATGAATAAAGCTTGACATAACTTACATGCTTTCTAAATATAGTATAATCAAATTATACAATGACTAACTATAAGAGTTCACCTTCCTTATTACTGTAAAATACATCAAATGTGCATATTTACTAAAGGTTTCTCGATCAAAACATCTGCCCCCATCACTGTGAACGTCTCACAGAGCTTAAGCTTGGCTTCCTGACAAAGTGTTTTTTTGTTTAAAATCTATTCATTATTTTAGATTACTGGCTATAAATCAATCTCTGAAAGTGATACAGTGAAGGAACAACTCTCACCTGCTGCGCTACAATGTAAGGATTCCAGGCATATGCGTTGTTAGTGGCTGTGATGTAGGGTTCCTGGCTGAACCCTACATCACAGACTGTCAGACGATCGTAAGACCGAATTAAATGGTAGGAGGGACATCACAGCTTCAAGTGGTGTCAGATTTTACATCCTGCTTTACACAGGCAAGAGAGACATACTCCTGTGTCTGTGACAATCAGGGCTACCGCTTAACGTAAGCCATTTCGATCAACAGTATGGTGTCAACAGATCGATTTATAAGCGAAAATGTTGGTCGGAACCGTTACCAGAAGGACACAGGTCCCCAAAACAGGGGACTTTACATTTAAGAGGTATAATGCTGTAAATTAAAATTGTACACCCAATGTAGGCTAGTGCCCCATTGAGATTGGATTTTATTTTGTATCCTATGTTGTGATTCTCATCACGTTGTCTTCTCACACTATTTAAACCCCACAATCGAATAAACAGTTTATGAAGCTCTCAGACTAATAGATCATATATTTCAAACAAATAATCTGTACTAAAAACTACACATATTTTGGAATTTCTGTGACCAATTGATAATCAATATCCAAAAACAGTGCAGGTTTTTTCTGCAAACCTGCACATCATCATCTCTCATTTGTGGCACCACTGTAGTCTAGTGTGAGGGATTATAGGAGGGAAACCGGTGTTGCAGTAGTCTAGTGTGAGGGATTTAGGGGGGGAAACAGTGTTGCAGTAGTCTAGTGTGAGGGATTATGGGAGGGAAAACGGTGTTGCTGTAGTCTAGTGTGGGGGATTATAGGAGCGAAAACGGTGTTGCAGTAGTCTAGTGTGAGGGATTATAGCAGGGAAAACGGTGTTGCTGTAGTCTAGTGTGAGGGATTATAGGAGGGAAAACGATGTTGCTGTAGTCTAGTGTGAGGGATTATAGGAGGGAAAACGATGTTGCTGTAGTCTAGTGTGAGGGATTATAGGAGGGAAAACGGTGTTGCTGTAGTCTAGTGTGAGGGATTATGGGAGGGGAAATTGTGTTGCAGTAGTCTAGTGTGAGGGGTTATGGACGGGGAAACGGTGTCGCAGTAGTCTAGTGTGAGGGGTTAGGCCAGGGGAAACGGTGTTGCAGTAGTCTAGTGTGAGGGGTAATGGCAGGGGAAACGGTGTTGCAGAGGTCTAGTATGAGGGGTTATGGGAGGGGAAATGGTGTTGCAGTAGTGTGAGGGTTTATGGCAGTGGAAATGGTGTAGCAGTAGTCTAGTGAGAGGAGTTATGGCAGGGGAAACATTGTTTCAGTAGTGTGAGGGGTTATGGCAGGGGAAACGGTGTAGCAGTAGTCTAGTGTGAGGGGTTATGTCAGGGGAAACGGTGTTGCAGTAGTCTAGTGTGAGGGGTTATGGCAAAAGAAACAGTGTTGCAGTAGTCTAGTGTGAGGGGTTATGGCAGGGGAAACGGTGTTGCAGTAGTCTAGTGTGAGGGGTTATGGCAGGGGAAACGGTGTAGCAGTAGTCTAGTGTGAGGGTTTATGGCAGGGGAAAAGGTTTTGCAGTAGTCTAGTGTGAGGGGTTATGGCAGGGGAAACGGTGTCGCAGTAGTCTAGTGTGAGGGGTTATGGGAGGGGAAACGGTTTAGCAGTAGTCTAGTGTGAGGGGTTATGGCAGGGGAAACGGTGTCACAGTAGTCTAGTGTGAGGGTTTATGGCAGGGGAAAAGGTTTTGCAGTAGTCTAGTGTGAGGGGTTATGGCAGGGGAAACGGTGTCGCAGTAGTCTAGTGTGAGGGGTTATGGCTGGGGAAACGGTGTAGCAGTAGTCTAGTGTGAGGGGTTATGGCAGGGGAAAAGGTTTTGCAGTAGTCTAGTGTGAGGGGTTATGTCAGGGGAAACGGTGTCGCAGTAGTCTAGTGTGAGGGGTTATGGGAGGGGAAACGGTTTAGCAGTAGTCTAGTGTGAGGGGTTATGGCAGGGGAAACAGTGTTGCAGTAGTCTAGTGTGAGGGTTTATGGCAGGGGAAAAGGTTTTGCAATAGTCTAGTGTGAGGGGTTATGGCAGGGGAAACGGTGTCGCAGTAGTCTAGTGTGAGGGGTTATGGGAGGGGAAACGGTTTAGCAGTAGTCTAGTGTGAGGGGTTATGGCAGGGGAAACGGTGTTGCAGTAGTCTAGTGTGAGGGGTTATGGCAGGGGAAACGGTTTAGCAGTAATCTAGTGTGAGGGGTTATGGCAGGGGAAACGGTGTAGCAGTAGTCTAGTGTGAGGGGTTATGGCAGGGGAAACGGTGTTGCAGTAGTCTAGTGTGAGGGTTTATGGCAGGGGAAACAGTGTTGCAGTAGTCTAGTGTGAGGGGTTATGGCAGGGGAAACGGTTTAGCAGTAGTCTAGTGTGAGGGGTTATGGCAGGGGAAACGGTTTAGCAGTAGTCTAGTGTGAGGGGTTATGGGAGGGGAAACGGTTTAGCAGTAGTCTAGTGTGAGGGGATATGGCAGGGGAAACGGTGTTGCAGTAGTCTAGTGTGAGGGGTTATGGCAGGGGAAACGGTTTAGCAGTAGTCTAGTGTGAGGGGTTATGGCAGGGGAAACGGTTTAGCAGTAGTCTAGTGTGAGGGGTTATGGCAGGGGAAACGGTGTTGCAGTAGTGTGAGGGGTTATGGCAGGGGAAACGGTTTAGCAGTAGTCTAGTGTGAGGGGTTATGGCAGGGGAAACGGTTTAGCAGTAGTCTAGTGTGAGGGGTTATGGCAGGGGAAACGGTGTTGCAGTAGTCTAGTGTGAGGGGTTATGGCAGGGGAAACGGTTTAGCAGTAGTGTGAGGGGTTATGGCAGGGGAAACGGTTTAGCAGTAGTCTAGTGTGAGGGGTTATGGCAGGGGAAACGGTTTAGCAGTAGTCTAGTGTGAGGGGTTATGGCAGGGGAAACGGTTTAGCAGTAGTCTAGTGTGAGGGGTTATGGCAGGGGAAACGGTTTAGCAGTAGTCTAGTGTGAGGGGTTATGGCAGGGGAAACGGTGTTGCAGTAGTCTAGTGTGAGGGGTTATGGCAGGGGAAACGGTGTTGCAGTAGTCTAGTGTGAAGGGTTATGGCAGGGGAAACGGTTTAGCAGTAGTCTAGTGTGAGGGGTTATGGCAGGGGAAACGGTTTAGCAGTAGTCTAGTGTGAGGGGTTATGGGAGGGGAAACGGTTTAGCAGTAGTCTAGTGTGAGGGGTTATGGCAGGAGAAACGGTGTTGCAGTAGTCTAGTGTGAGGGGTTATGGCAGGGGAAACGGTTTAGCAGTAGTCTAGTGTGAGGGCTTATGGCAGGGGAAACGGTTTAGCAGTAGTCTAGTGTGAGGGGTTATGGCAGGGGAAACGGTGTTGCAGTAGTGTGAGGGGTTATGGCAGGGGAAACGGTTTAGCAGTAGTCTAGTGTGAGGGGTTATGGCAGGGGAAACGGTTTAGCAGTAGTGTGAGGGGTTATGGCAGGGGAAACAGTTTAGCAGTAGTCTAGTGTGCGGGGTTATGGCAGGGGAAACGGTTTAGCAGTAGTCTAGTGTGAGGGGTTATGGCAGGGGAAACGGTTTAGCAGTAGTCTAGTGTGAGGGGTTATGGCAGGGGAAACGGTTTAGCAGTAGTCTAGTGTGAGGGGTTATGGCAGGGGAAACGGTGTTGCAGTAGTGTGAGGGGTTATGGCAGGGGAAACGGTGTTGCAGTCGTCTAGTGTGAGGGGTTATGGCAGGGGAAACGGTTTAGCAGTAGTCTAGTGTGAGGGGTTATGGCAGGGGAAACGGTGTCGCAGTAGTCTAGTGTGAGGGGTTATGGCAGGGGAAACGGTGTTGCAGTAGTGTGAGGGGTTATGGCAGGGGAAACGGTGTAGCAGTAGTCTAGTGTGTGGGGTTATGGCAGGGGAAACGGTGTCGCAGTAGTCTAGTATGAGGGGTTATGGCAGGGGAAACGGTGTTGCAGTAGTCTAGTGTGAGGGGTTATGGGAGGGGAAACATTGTTGCAGTAGTGTCAGGGGTTATGGCAGGGGAAACAGTATTACAGTAGTCTAGTGAGAGGGGTTATGGGAGGGGAAAAGGTTTTGCAGTAGTCTAGTGTGAGGGATTATGGCAGGGGAAACGGTGTTGCAGTAGTCTAGTGTGAGGGGTTATGGCAGGGAAAACGGTGTTGCAGTAGAATGAGGGGTTATGGCAGGGGAAACGGTGTTGCAGTCATCTAGTGTGAGGGGTATTGGCAGGGGAAACGGTGTCGCAGTAGTCTAGTGTGAGGGGTTATGGCAGGGGAAACGGTGTTGCAGTAGTGTGAGGGGTTATGGCAGGGGAAACGGTGTAGCAGTAGTCTAGTGTGAGGGGTTATGGCAGGGGAAACGGTGTTGCAGTAGTCTAGTGTGAGGGGTTATGGCAGGGGAAACGTTGTTGCAGTAGTGTCAGGGGTTATGGCAGGGGAAACAGTATTACAGTAGTCTAGTGAGAGGGGTTATGGGAGGGGAAAAGGTTTAGCAGTAGTCTAGTGTGAGGGATTATGGCAGGGGAAACGGTGTTGCAGTAGTCTAGTGTGAGGTGTTATGGCAGGGGAAACGGTGTTGCAGTGGTCTAGTGTGAGGGATTATGGCAGGGGAAACGGTGTTGCAGTAGTCTAGTGTGAGGGGTTATGGCAGGGGAAACAGTGTTGCAGTAGTCTAGTGTGAGGGGTTATGGCAGGGGAAACAGTGTTGCAGTAGTCTAGTTTGAGGGGTTATGGCAGGGGAAACGGTGTTGCAGTAGTCTAGTGTGAGGGATTATGGCAGGGGAAACGGTGTTGCAGTAGTCTAGTGTGAGGGGTTATGGCAGGGGAAACGGTGTTGCAGTAGTCTAGTGTGAGGGGTTATGGCAGGGGAAACGGTTTAGCAGTAGTCTAGTGTGAGGGGTTATGGCAGGAGAAACGGTGTTGCAGTAGTCTAGTGTGAGGGGTTATGGCAAAAGCAACGGTGTTGCATTCGTCTAGTGTGACGGTTTATGGCAGGGGAAAAGGTTTTGCAGTAGTCTAGTGTGAGGGGTTATGGCAGGGGAAACGGTGTTGCAGTACTCTAGTATGAGGGGTTATGGCAGGGGAAACGGTGTTGCAGTAGTCTAGTATGAGGGGTTATGGCAGGGGAAACGTTGGTTCAGTAGTGTGAGGGGTTATGGCAGGGGAAACGGTGTAGCAGTATTCTAGTGTGAGGGGTTATGGCAGGGGAAACGGTGTTGCAGTAGTCTAGTATGAGGAGTTATGGGAGGGGAAACGGTGTTGCAGTAGTCTAGTGTGAGGGGTTATGGCAGGGGAAACGGTGTTGCAGTAGTCTAGTGTGAGGGGTTATGGCAAAAGCAACGGGGTTGCAGTCGTCTAGTGTGAGGGGTTATGGCAGGGGAAAATGTTTTGCAGTAGTCTAGTGTGAGGGGTTATGGCAGGGGAAACAGTATTACAGTAGTCTAGTGTGTGGGGTTATGGCAGGGGAAAAGGTTTTGCAGTAGTCTAGTGTGAGGGGTTATGGCAGGGGAAACAGTATTACAGTAGTCTAGTGTGTGGGGTTATGGCAGGGAAACAGTATTACAGTAGTCTAGTGTGAGGGGTTATGGCAGGGAAGACAGTGTTGCAGTAGTCTAGTGTGAGGGTTTATGGCAGGGGAAAAGGTTTTGCAGTAGTCTAGTGTGAGGGGTTATGGCATGGAAGACAGTGTTGCAGTTGTCTAGTATGAGGGGTTATGGCAGGGGAAACGGTGTTGCAGTAGTCTAGTGTGAGGGGTTATTTCAGGGGAAACGGTGTTGCAGTAGTCTAGTATGAGGGGTTATGGCAGGGGAAAAGGTTTTGCAGTAGTCTAGTGTGAGGGATTATAGCAGGTTTAACGTTGTTGCAGTAGTGTAGTGTGAGGGTTTATGGCAAGGGAAACAGTGTTGCAGTAGTCTAGTGTGAGGGGTTATGGCAGGGGAAACGGTGTTGCAGTAGTCTAGTGTGAGGGATTATGGCAGGGGAAACAGTGTTGCAGTAGTCTAGTGTGAGGGGTTATGGCAGGGGAAACGGTGTTGCAGTAGTCTAGTGTGAGGGATTATGGCAGGGGAAACTGTGTTGCAGTAGTCTAGTGTGAGGGGTTATGGCAGGGGAGACGGTGTTGCAGTAGTCTAGTGTGAGGGGTTATGGCAGGGGAAACGGTGTTGCAGTAGTCTAGTGTGAGGGGTTATGGCAGGGGCAACGGTGTTGCAGTCGTCTAGTGTGAGGGGTTATGGCAGGGGAAAGGTGTTGCAGTAGTCTAGTGTGAGGGGTTAATGGGAGGGGAAACGGTGTTGCAGTGTGAGGGCTGTGCTTTGGCAAAGTGGGTGGGGTTATATCTTGCCTGTTTTGTTCTGTCTGGGGGTATCTTTGGACTGAGCCACAGTGTCTCCCGACCCCTCCTGTCTCAGCATCCAGTATTTCTGCTGCAATAGTTTATGGGTGGTAGGCTAGGTTCAGTCTGTTATATCTGGAGCATTTCTCCTGTCTTATCTGGTGTCCTGTGTAAATTTAAGTATGCTCTCTCTAATGCTCTCTCTATCTCTTGGAGGACCTGAGCCCTAGGACCATGCTTCAGGACTACCTGGCCTGATGACTCCTTGCTGTCCCCAGTCCACCTGGTCATGCTGCTGCTCCAGTTTAAATTGTTCTGCCTGCGGCTATGGAACCCTGACCACTTCTCAAGATGGTCTCAGTTCGGTTCGCTTCTGGGCTCTTTTGAGGGGTTTGAGTTGCTTTGGAGTGTTCACACTGCACAATAAATTAAGCAAACTGCACTGAGTTCACAAAGATGTATTATAAAATATTTTTTTCCACTAATTAGAATTTTGACAAATTGCATCAGATATTTTCTCCTCAGATCTTTTTCAGAGCTAATCTGATTGGTCAAAAAAAACATTTGAATTGGGCTTCCTGTATAAACGCACCCTTAGAGTAACCAGAGGTGTATATATGAATAAGTAATGATTTGATATTGTAACTTTAAATATCCACTGTGTGATGGGAATGGAGCTCTTCCTCAGCTGAGTGAACAGAGCACCATCCTAACTGCCTTCTTTCCAACTTGTTTTCCCCATGTCTCTCAGGTGCCAGGACAGGACAAGACAAGACAAGACAAGACAAGACAGGATAAACGGACAGACCGGACCGGACCGGACCGGACCAGACCAGACCAGACCAGACCAGACCAGACCAGACCAGACCAGACCAGACCAGACCAGACCAGACCAGACAGACAGACAGACAGACAGACAGAGAGAGACATAGGCAGAGAAAGAGCCAAAGCAAGCAACTGAGCCAGATATTGATCTGAGGTCAGTCTAATTATTCTCTCTTGTGCTCATCATGCTAAACCAACCTGCCTGCCCCACTCTGCTTTGCTCTGAGAGGATTAACAGGAGATGACACATACATTAGACGGCAAAAAGGAGAACAGAAATTCAGCAGAGCAGATACTTACAGTACAGGGCAAATCAAACACCTTAGAAATTATAGCAGTGCAATTTCCAATTTCTGCATTAGTTAATGAACATAATACCAGTGAGTTCAAAAAGACATGTCAAAATCAAACGATTCCAAGAATCCAAAGAATGACTTTGAAAGACTGATCTTAGATATTGCTGTGGTTTCTATACCCACTCCTGGCTAACATATATCTATGTAGACCCTGCAGTGGGCTGAGAATACAATTGATGTACTAAAAGATGAAATGAAGAAATGGAGCTTTTGAAATGGTTTGATGTGTCAGTGTCAGAGGGATAGATACTGTTTATCATGATGCCGACTTCTCCAGACACATAAACGTGGCTGATTTAAATGGCATGTATTTGGGAGAGAATGGCAGGTCAGGTTGCCGAGAGACACGTTGCCGTGGACACTCTGTGCTCGTCCCAATGAGAGATAAGAGCTTAAGCTGCATATCAAAGGGTGTGCATGTAGAGAGGGTGGCACGGAGGACAGCTGTTGGCAGCCAGATCTGGGAGCCCACCGAGACTCCATGGGGTGGGATGGAAAGGATCCTCCCCCCTCCCCTGCCCTCTGACTCTCTCATCCCCACATGTTCCCACATACAGCCACATCAAACAAACACATACACGGCACATCAAAACACACACACATACAAAGCAGATAAAACGACCCGCAATAAACCCAAATGCACAAACACTACAATGAGAAAATGTATGCATAAAAAACACCACAGGAACAGAGGTTCAGCAGAAACAGATTCCAAGACACACAGATAAACCTGTGGTGGTTTAGATCTCTCTCTCTCTCACACACATTCCCTCCCTCATCCAACACATATACGCACAGCACAAAGCCACACAAAGGAGTCAGCAGACGTATTCTAGGGAACAGGTTCATACTTTAATGAAAGGGTATCTCCCTTGGCACAGTTCTGCTATCAAATAAATAAAGCAATTAATCAAAAATCGTCTATATAAACTAAAACAAAGTCATGAAAAAGCCATTAGGGAAAAGAGGGAAAGGGTCTGGTCTGCTATTGAGGAACTGAACAGCAAGTGTTAGACATGTTTCATTTACAACAATCACCAAGAAGAAGTGAAGGAAGTGAGAGAAAAAGAGACAACTATCCTTCCCTGCTAGCACTGATTGGCACAGCAGACTCTGTAGAGAAGTGACAAAATAGCAGGCAAGTGTGATAGCTTGGCAGAAATACTGTATATTCGCTCAGTCATTCAATTATTATAAATACGTTTATTCCTTCTACATGACACTGGTATAACCTTTCTGCAGTCCATATACTATTTACATTAGTTTAACATGGAGATACATTAATTTTACAAAATATAACTTAGTGATGGAATACAATGAGAACATTTAATTCAGTCTTGTCTGTAAATACCAAAACTGAATACATTTACAGATGAAGATACAGTGGAGCATTCTGGAGCAGAACTTTAGATGCCAGTGAAGCTGGAGTGTCCCTTTAAAGAGGGACAGTGCACTACTTTTGACCAGACCCTGGGCCCTGGTCAAAAGTTGTACATTATATAGGGAATAGGGCTCCATTTCAGACACACCATAGAGATATCTGTTCCAGCGGCTGCCCCACTAATACCACAGTACTCTAGAGGCACATGGCACCATTCGTCTAGTGTCTGTGGTGTTGGGGGGAGGGAGTTTAACTGAGGATGAGAACCCAAGCAGATCCCTGCCTATTAGCCACAGTGTCTGTCTGAGCGGATCACTGCAGACACCTTCTCTCTCTCACACACACACACACACACACAGTTTAGGTGTGGTGTGAAGACTACAACATGAGTTATAGTGTTGAGATGGGCCCTGTCAGATGGGGTGCTGCCATGCTAGACCAGGCAGATGCCAGCGGCAAGCAGATCGCAGAGCGGGGCTGAGGAATGGGGTGCAGCTGCGTTCCCCTTGGGGGTGGCTGAGGTGGGTGACTGTGCCCCGTGGTGAGGTCAGCTTGACTGGTGCCTCTGCTAATGGACAGTTTGCAGCTATGTGAGAGAAGGAAGCACTGGAGCTCAGGACAAGACTGGAATGCACCAGATTCCCTCAACTGACCCACACACTAACAGAAACTTGTAGTAAAAGCTCTAAACCTATACATGACCCAGAGTGTAAAGTTGGCTTTGATGTCTACACACCTGGTGTGAGGTTCAACACACCTGTAGGGGAATTCATGAACTCTTCACACCTGCTCACAACGCATAGCCAATAGCGAGGTCTATTAGCTCATACGGGCTACCAGCTCCCCCAGGACTGCCATGCAGAAGAAATATCTGACCACACAGGGAAGCAAACTTTCTAGAGTTTTCCCCATTAGTTAACGTTTCTGATTACTGTGGGAATTGTGATCAAATCAACGCAATATTAGCTACATGTAGCAACGCGTGTACATGTGTTCATATCCTTCGCTAGTTAGTCAGTTATTAGCCCAGTTATAGATCGTTTGTAGTCAGTAATGAGGGAGTGATTGCTTCCTACAAAGGCACAAAACGTGTGCATTTCTAGACATATTTGAAAAGTCAGGTAAATTGCTTATTTGTCTTAAAGGAGCAGTGTAGCCAATGGGCAGAGGGTAGCATATTTTACCTGATTCCCTGTAATAATGGTATGTGAATAACGATGCCTCAGTGTTCACATTAAACACGCTTAGAATTTTCACAATGTTCAAGTTTGTGCTCAGCAGACCTGACATTTTTTCAGTAACGAAAAAAATAGAGGGAACATTGCGGATTACAGTATTTCTCCTCTTCACCCTGACCAGATGATACTCAGTCAAGAGCTCCTGGACTAGATGCAGGCATACCATAGTGACCTGTCCTAAACAGTGGTGTAGGGCTCTGATGGTTCACCTAGGATGGGAGAGGTCCTGTGTGGTTTGAGCTGCCGGTCCCAACAGCAGGCCTTCAGCAGGGTGAGTTATGGTCCTGGTGGAGCCTAGGGGCTGGGCCTGGTGTCACCTAGCACCAGAGGAATGAGACAGACAGCTGAGAGCCTCCACCCCGGCCCAGCCCACCCTGCCAGCATCATAAACAGAGCCTTGTTGCCTGAGTGCTGGGGACACATGGCGTGAGGGCGGCCTGGTGAAACAGGTGCTGACAGCTGGGGAGAGGGGGATGCCTCATGAGGGGACAGCGGTTAGGGTCATGTGTTATGATCAGACCTGGAGGATCATGGGACTGCTGTGGATTGTCAACCACCACATACTTATGATTCAGCTAATGAGAAAGAGCCTTACTGCGAACTGCTAACCACAACGATTAGACAGACACTGTTCAGAAGGCAGAGATGTACTTGAGAAGGTGTACACTGACCATTTGTGTGAAAGAACTGTGTGTGGTGATATTAGGAGGTCATATTAGGGGGATTCAGAGTTGTATCTTTGATGGTCTAAATTGTATACAGTGCCTTGCGAAAGTATTCGGCCCCCTTGAACTTTGCGACCTTTTGCCACATTTCAGGCTTCAAACATAAAGATATAAAACTGTATTTTTTTGTGAAGAATCAACAACAAGTGGGACACAATCATGAAGTGGAACGACATTTATTGGATATTTCAAACTTTTTTAACAAATCAAAAACTGAAAAATTGGGCGTGCAAAATTATTCAGCCCCTTTACTTTCAGTGCAGCAAACTCTCTCCAGAAGTTCAGTGAGGATCTCTGAATGATCCAATGTTGACCTAAATGACTAATGATGATAAATACAATCCACCTGTGTGTAATCAAGTCTCCGTATAAATGCACCTGCACTGTGATAAGTCTCAGAGGTCTGTTAAAAGCGCAGAGAGCATCATGAAGAACAAGGAACACACCAGGCAGGTCCGAGATACAGTTGTGAAGAAGTTTAAAGCCGGATTTGGATACAAAAAGATTTCCCAAGCTTTAAACATCCCAAGGAGCACTGTGCAAGCGATAATATTGAAATGGAAGGAGTATCAGACCACTGCAAATCTACCAAGACCTGGCCGTCCCTCTAAACTTTCAGCTCATACAAGGAGAAGACTGATCAGAGATGCAGCCAAGAGGCCCATGATCACTCTGGATGAACTGCAGAGATCTACAGCTGAGGTGGGAGACTCTGTCCATAGGACAACAATCAGTCGTATATTGCACAAATCTGGCCTTTATGGAAGAGTGGCAAGAAGAAAGCCATTTCTTAAAGATATCCATAAAAAGTGTTGGTTAAAGTTTGCCACAAGCCACCTGGGAGACACACCAAACATGTGGAAGAAGGTGCTCTGGTCAGATGAAACCAAAATTGAACTTTTTGGCAACAATGCAAAACGTTATGTTTGGCGTAAAAGCAACACAGCTGAACACACCATCCCCACTGTCAAACATGGTGGTGGCAGCATCATGGTTTGGGCCTGCTTTTCTTCAGCAGGGACAGGGAAGATGGTTAAAATTGATGGGAAGATGGATGGAGCCAAATACAGGACCATTCTGGAAGAAAACCTGATGGAGTCTGCAAAAGACCTGAGACTGGGACGGAGATTTGTCTTCCAACAAGACAATGATCCAAAACATAAAGCAAAATCTACAATGGAATGGTTCAAAAATAAACATATCCAGGTGTTAGAATGGCCAAGTCAAAGTCCAGACCTGAATCCAATCGAGAATCTGTGGAAAGAACTGAAAACTGCTGTTCACAAATGCTCTCCATCCAACCTCACTGAGCTCGAGCTGTTTTGCAAGGAGGAATGGGAAAAAATGTCAGTCTCTCGATGTGCAAAACCGATAGAGACATACCCCAAGCGACTTACAGCTGTAATCGCAGCAAAAGGTGGCGCTACAAAGTATTAACTTAAGGGGGCTGAATCATTTTGCACGCCCAATTTTTCAGTTTTTGATTTGTTAAAAAAGTTTGAAATATCCAATAAATGTCGTTCCACTTCATGATTGTGTCCCACTTGTTTTTGATTCTTCACAAAAAAATACAGTTTTATATCTTTGTTTGAAGCCTGAAATGTGGCAAAAGGTTGCAAAGTTCAACGGGGCCGAATACTTTCGCAAGGCACTGTATATAGTGGTCTTTCAATAGGGTACATCAGGAAAATGGGGTTGAGTGAGAAATAAATGTAGATTGGTGATACAAACATCACATTATAAATAAAGATTATAATGTTGATAATATATACAATATGTAGGTAAAACATGTAGGAGCGTTTCAACACTACATTACTGCAGATTGTGTCATCTTTAAAAAATAAAACAACATGTAACTGAAAAATAGCATCTGATTAATAGCAATAATAATAACACCATTAATAACACTAGAGGTAGCAGCTGATTACAGTCTTCTATTCTCACTGAACATTTCAACATCGTTCTCTCAGGGAGGGTCCTGTATTGCATGTGAGATTCAGGAGATGGATGATCTCGTCTTCATCATATCCAGCCGATGCCTGTCAGCCCTCTGTTCTGACAGCCCAAAGTGTCTCCAATGCAACTGCAGCCACAAGTGCTTTTCAGTGGCGACAGGGGTGTCACAGCAGACAGGTAACACATGCACACAGACACTATACACACACACACACACACACACACACACAAATATTCATATGAACCAATGCACACACACACTGTATATTCATACACCCAAATGTGTGTAAAAAAAAAATCACACACACACACACACACACGCAGTCTCTCTCTCGGACACAAACTCACTGGACACTGAGCATCATATATTTTATCTTTTTACATCAGTCTTTCCATCCAAGTCACCTAGTCCATCAGAGTAGAGGCTTTCAGAGAACCAGACAGACAGAGAGGGATGAGAGGAGTCCTCTGGAGGACTACAGCCAAGTCTCTTTTCTCCTTCTGTTCCTCTCAGGTTCCCCTGTTACATCCCTCTGCCGTGTCCTGCTCCAGGTTCCTGGCACACCTGAAGACCAAGACACTGTCCCGCTGACTCACAGGGACTCTTCATGCCTGGACAACCCCATAATAACCCTCTTCACCCTGCACCTCTCCCTGTCTGTCCAACTCCTCTTGATGTCCTGTCCTATTAGCCCACAGGGCCATGTAAGACCCAACTCCCCCTGACAGTGTCACACTTCTAGCTGTGCTGTTGCTGTGCTGTGTGGGAGGGGCCTGTCTATCTGTAGAGTCTACTGGGCTGGCAGTGTAGCCAGGTTGAGGTGGGACTGTGAGAAGGTGCTCAGGGGCCAGGGGCAGCAGGGCAGGGAGCTGGCTGCCTGGCTCAGGACTGGTAGAAGTGGTGGTAGTGGTGGTGGTGTTCATGGTGGTGATGATGCTCGTGCCTCTGAACCATCTGGGCCAGCCCTCCTTCATAGAGTCGCACACTGGGTAGGACCCTCACCTGCTCCTCCACCACAGGCCCCACTGGAGCCCCCAGGGCCCGGGACTGCTGCTGGCCCTCCTTGGCCCTCTGCTTGTGCCTGCGGTAGGGGGCTGAGGACTGGTGAGAGGGGGCCTGGCTGGGTAGGGCCGGGGGAGGTGGGGCCCCTCTGCTCCTCATCACCCTGCCCGTGGTGGTCTGTGTGGGGTGTGTCCGGCTGTGGGTCTTGGGGGAGCGCAGGGCGTGTTTACCTGAGTCTTTACTCGGTCGTGGGGGACAAAGGGTGTCAGGGCCTGGGGCGGCGCTGCTCTCCATGGCCACCTGTGAGCGACGGTGGTGGGAGTAGGTGTGGCCATTCTCTGGTTCATGAGAGCGAGACCTGGTCTGGTTCGATGGTCGGGTCTGTGGCTCTGCTTTCACAGGCTCTGTGGTGGGGGCTGGAGAGGGGAGAAATATAAGTCAGGATAAATAACCCATAATGGGTCAATTGATACATCAATAACTTCACTGAAAGACAGAAGTTCGTAACTCATAAACGTTAAAATTACCAGTTCCAATACTTTTGTAATACCTCTTCATTTTTTTCTGCTTTCTTTTTTTCTAGAGGGGGGGGGGGGGTCACACTAAAAAATAATACCATCAACACAGACATTTAAACAAAAGCAGCCCCATATTAAACATAATTGAATTCACTTCATGATGAGGCTTGGCCCCTAAAGACATTGCATTGTGCCCTGGTGGGTCCAGATGTTTTACTGGCCAGACCAACCTGCCTGCCTCCAAGCAGGTGCTGGGGTAATGAAGGCCTCTATGTTTTACTGGCCAGACCAACCTGCCTGCCTCCAAGCAGGTGCTGGGGTAATGAAGGCCTCTATGTTTTACTGGCCAGACCTACCTGCCTGCCTCCAAGCAGGTGCTGGGGGTAATGAAGGCCTCTATGTTTTACTGGCCAGACCTACCTGCCTGCCTCCAAGCAGGTGCTGGGGGTAATGAAGGCCTCTATCTGGACACAGCTTCAAAGTACCGCGGTGCTGTGATCAGTCAGTACCTCTAGTCTCCAATCTGTCCATCATCGGCCCTAGTCCCCCCCCATCCTTCTGGCTTTCTACCCCCCCCCGGACCAGCCCACCTGGGCCAGCTCACCTGCTCCAAAGCGGGATGTGTAATTCTCGATGCCGGCCAGGTCTAGGTAGTGGTTCCTGCGCTCCAGGTTCTCATCCACACAGTGGCGCTGGCAGCCCTGACTCTGACCCTGCTGGATCAGAACCTGGTGCTGGATAGTGTGGTGGTCACTGTGATGGCGCCTGGAGGGGAGAGAGATGCGACTTTACAACAGCTTGAAGCAGTTTTTTAGCTCTCTTAGATGCATTGCAAAACATACATTCTGTCGGTGTCAAAATAAAGATTGTTATTAGTGTCAAAGATGTACAGATGTACATTATTGTCTTGTAAACCTTGCTGCAGGTTGTAGAACATATGTTACCTGAGGAGGGCTCGAGACTTCTTCTCTGAACCTTTAAGGTCTTCAATGCACTTGTCAGTCTTCGTTCTGGGGTGGGGCATGTCTGTGAGAGAGCAGGACATTATCAAAAAGAGCAGCCACACACACACACAATTTATCTCAGAAGAAAGAAACCTTTGTTCACTGCCTTTTACTTTGAAGATCTATAAAAGACAAAAAACAACGCTTCATTTATTTACTCCAGGTCTCATAAGACACAAATAAAAAATATATACAGTACCTGTCAAAAGTTTGGACACATCTTCTCATTCAAGGGTTTTTCTTAATTTGTACTATTTTCTACATTGTAGAATAATAGTGAATACATTTTAAAACTATGAAATAACACATATGGAATCATATAGTAACCAAAAAAAAGTGTTAAACAAATCTAAATATATTTGAGATTCTTCAAAGTGGCAACCCTTTGCTTTGATGACAGCTTTGCACATCCCTGGCATTCTCTCAACCAGCTTCACCTGGAATGCTTTTCCAACAGTCTTGATGGAGTTCCCACATATGCTGAGCACTTGTTGGCTGCTTTTCCTTCACTCTGCAGTCCAACTCATCCCAAACCATCACTCTCCTTCTTGGACAAATAGCCCTTACACAGCCTGGAGGTGTGTTGGGTCATTGTCCTGTTGAAAAACAAATGATAGTCCCACTAAGCGCAAACCAGATGGGATGGTGTAATGCTGAAGAATACTGTGGTAGCCATGCTGGTTAAGTGTGCCTTGAATTCAAAATCAATCACAGTGTCACCAACATAGCAACCCCACACCATCACACATCTTCCTCCATGCTTCACGGTGGGAACCACACATGCAGAGATAATCTGTTCACTCTGCATCTCACAAAGACATGGCGGTTAGAACCAAAAATCTCAAATTTGGACTCATCAGACCAAAGGACAGGTTTCCACCAGTCTAATGTCAATTGCTCATTTTTCTTTGCCCAAGCAAGTCTCTTGTTCTTAGTGTCCTTTATTAGTGGTTTCTTTGCAACAATTCGACCATGAAGGCCTGATGCAGTCTCCTCTGAACAGTTGATGTTGAGATGTGTCTGTTACTTGAACTCTTTCTGAGGCTGGTAACTCTAATGAACTTATCCTCTGCAGCAGAGGTAACTCTGCGTCTTCCATTCCTGTGGCGGTCCTCATGAGAGCCAGTTTCATCATAGCGCCTGATGTTTTTTGCGACTGCACTTAAAGAAACTTTCTTGAAATTTTTTCGGGTTGACTGACCTTCATGTCCTAAAGTAATGATGGACGGTCGTTTCTCTTTCCTTATTTGAGCTGTTCTTGCCATAATTTGGACTTGGTCTTTTACCAAATATGGCTATCTTCTGCTTACCACCCCACCCCTACCTTGTCACAACACAACTGATTGGCTCTAACGCATTAAGGAAAGAAATTCCACAAATTAACTTTTAACAAGGCACACCTGTTAATTGAAAAGCATTCCAGGTGACTACCTCATGAAGCTGGTTGAGAGAATGTGCAAAGCTGTCAAGGCAAAGGGTGGCTATTTGAAGAATCTCAAATATAAACTATATTTAGATTTGTTTAACACTTTTTTGGTGACTACATGATTCCATATGTTATTTCATAGTTTTGATGTCTTCGCTATTATTCTACAATGTAGAAATAGTAAAAAGAAAGAAAGAAAAAGAAAGAAAGAAAGAAAAACCCTGGAATGAGAAATTGTGTCCAAACATTTGACTGGTACTGTATATATAACCCAGAGTTTATTAATGAAGTAAGATATGTTGTGGTTTGAAATTAGCATGAAAACAGCCAGCTAATGGTTTGTTTTCAAAGCCTGCTTCTTTTGAATCACTTGACGTTATAAATAGCCCCAACAACAGGAAGTAAACAAACAGGGCATCATATTTTGTAGCAATTTTTTATTTATTCTCAATACTTGTTTATCAAGTCGTCAGTTAGAAAAGTTACATTGAATGTAGCTATATTTTACCGACAGCTCTGAGAAGTGGGGGGTGAGGGAGAAGAAGAAACACTGGAGAAAAATAAAATGGCTGTGGTTATCAAAAGGAGTTGGTGCATCTCTTAAGGTTTCTTTCAGAGTATTTGAAGGCACTGGGGGGTTCTCAGCTCTGTCACTACTCCCATCATTAAAAATGAACCCCATTGTGCCGGAGAGATAGGCAGAGAGAGAGAGAGACAGAGAGAGAGAGAGAGACAGAGAGAGAGAGACAGAGAGACAGAGAGACAGAGAGAGAGAGAGACAGAGAGACAGAGAGACAGAGAGACAGAGAGACAGAGAGACAGAGAGACAGAGAGACAGAGAGACAGAGAGAGAGAGAGAGAGAGAGACCGAGAGAGACCGAGAGAGACCGAGAGAGACCGAGAGAGACCGAGAGAGACCGAGAGAGACCGAGAGAGACCGAGAGAGACACCGAGAGAGACCGAGAGAGACCGAGAGAGACCGAGAGAGACCGAGAGAGACCGAGAGAGACCGAGAGAGACCGAGAGAGACCGAGAGAGACCGAGAGAGACAGAGAGAGACAGAGAGAGACAGAGAGAGACAGAGAGAGACAGAGAGAGACAGAGAGAGACAGAGAGAGACAGAGATAGAGAGATAGAGCGAGAGGAGTCTGACATGCCTGAAGCAGGTGCCTTTCCGCATGACAATAAACAAGACTCTGGATGTGCTGACAGCAGAACAGTCTAGTAGGGGAGCTCAAAGAACACCGCTCCTCTCTCCTCCCCCTCCATCTCCCCCTTCTGGTCCCCCGTCTGCCTCATCCTCCCTCCCTCCCAGCCCTGTGATCCTCCCCCAGCCTGGTGGTTACCTGCGGTGCCCTGTGTGCAGCTCTGCCAGCGCTGGCTGGAGTCGGGGGCCACGGAGAGCTTGACCCGCAGTGTCTTGCTGCTGCTGGGAGAATGGTTGACCGACGTGTCCACCACCTCATAGATGGTGTGGAGCAGGCTGGTGATGTCCTGAGGGGGGGTCTGAGTTAGTGCACAGCCGACAACTCAGTTATTGTAGTCTGTCTAACATGTTACAGGAAAACAGGAGAGATGAAGAGAAGAACATGCAGAGTTGTCAGTTGTTTTATTTCAGTGTTCCACCTGTAAAGTAATCAGGCAGGGAGAACAAAGCGGGAGTACAAAGATGGGATAAATGCATGACAAGATATGTCTGGGAGGTGGGAGGAGAAGTGCTAAAAGATGAACTGATGCACAACCCACTCTATAGCAGCTCTGCTCTTAATAGATAGAGTCTTCATTACCCTTTCTCTCTGTAGGCTTTTTATGGTGGTTAGTGTAACTTTGGCAGTGGTTCAATTAAGAGCTTTTAAAAGTATTATCTCCCTCTCAGTATCTCTCTCTTTCTCGCTCTTTGAAAGAGTTGAGTAGCTGAAGGCCATAGCACAGACCTTTGCCCCAGGGATAAGAGTCAGACATAAACAGAATAAGAAAGAGAAAGAGAGGAAAATAAGAGGGAAAATCCTGTAGGAGAGACAGAAAGGCCGAATAACATCCACACACAAAATCAGTGAGCACAGAGCAGACATCTGAAATCTGCACTCACATAAGTCTTTAAAAGCCTGTTTGGGAAGAGAGCAACATGAACATCCACAGATGGATCAATAGCATAGTATGTTTAATTATACATATTTCAAGTCTTGTTAGCATTTTCCCTCTGAAGGTAATTACTGCATTTCTACTAATGTTCCCTGGACTGTCACTGCCGAGAAAAGGTGCTTACAAAACCACTCAGAAATTAGGACCTTTTTGGGCCTGTTAGCCTAGCTTCTGCTCTCGCTCCTCTAAAACATCCAAATGCCTGCATTCCTATTGCCTTGCCTCTCTCTCAATGCAACATAAAGGCCTATTATGAGCTCTTTGGGGACTGGCTCCAGATACCGTTTCAAACGCTAAGACGTAAAAAAAAGCTTCCTATGTCACTTTTAGTTTTCCATTTTTTCATACGTCTGAAGAAATAAAGAAAGGGAGCTGGAGAAGAAAGCTATTTCCTTCTTCTTCTTTTTGTGTGAGCTGCCGCCTGCCGTCTCATGTGCCGCGGGGCCATGGGCGATGCCAAAGAAACTGGAGATCCAACCATCCCACCACACAGAGGACGGCTTCAGTCTCTTCACACCGTTTCAACTCAGCTCTCCAAAAATACAGGCCTCTCTGACTGCACTGCTCAGATCTTTACAAGGCAGAAGCCAGCCACTAGGTATCTATCGCTGGGAAGGAAAAAGTCTCTTTGGTTCCTAGTGGCTGTATTATTGAAATGGATGAATGTAACTTCATCTGGTTGTGTCTCCCTTAGTCTATGTATGTGTATGTGTGTATTAGTTTGAAAGAGGAAACGATCATGGGCGGGGAAAAAGGAAAGTGCCCTGTTATGTGTTAGAGTATGTTTGAATATAAAATGTGTTTGAACCCTTACCTCTCTGGTGACCTTGCCATTGTTGTCAAAATCATACAGCGTGAACGTCCACTCCTGTCTGTTGTCTTCCTCTACAGAGACGGCACACTCAAGCTCCTGAAACGAATCGCATTGCAATTGACGTTTTAATAAATTCACGACTGTGTGTGCAAGTGTGCCTCCTTCCATCCCTGAAAGAGTATTAATATTGTCGCTCTAGTTTTTCCCAGAAGCACTAATAAATGGTCCATGTTGGTGGTTCACAGTTAAACTTCACACTCACTTCAAACTGGAGCTGTTTCTGTGTGCCTGTGCGCGCCTGGCTCGCTCTCCCCTGCATCTTCTCCTCCACACAGCAACTGTCCACCGTCTTCTCCGGGGGCAGAGCCACTGTAAGAACACACACGCAACCAAATGATCAAATACAAGTTTACTGGTCGCGTACACAGTTTAGCAGATGTTGTAGCAGGTGCAGCAAAATGCTAATGCTACTAGCTCCTAACGATGCAGTAAAATGTAAAAAAAATGTAAGGAAAGAAAATACAAAAAAGACAAATCATTAACGGCGAATCTGATTAACAACCCAAAGAGCACTGTAGCAGTAATCAGATGCAAACTATATGTATGTACACCGGGAGAATGTACACAGGATCAACTAAGAATGATATTTACAGCAGTAGATATGTACAACAGTAGATATGTACAACAGTAGATATATTACAGTAAGCTACATCAAGAATCCAGTGTATAAATAAGCATAAGGCACAGACACAAAATACTCCGGGGCTTGGATGCACATCATTGCCATGGGAAAGTGCTAGCATAGCCCCAGGAATGGGAGAGGAGGTGGAGGAATAGAACATGGAACTGAACAGACACAACATGCCCTACATGCCAAGAACAGGACATGATGCTACTGTATAATGTGGCTTAAGATATTACATTCTAAAGTGGGAACATCATCTGATCTGAACATCAAAGAACCCCGTGGGAGCCCTGCCTCGGTCTCTGTGCCCACTGTAGCTGAGCTCATAATGCTGGATGTTTCACTGAGTATTATAGCTTCCAGACATATAGTCCAGACAGACAGCGTCCATAGGGAGGCCTCACCTCGTCTGTCACACACACATCCTATTCCACCGCTACGCACATCCTCATCAACAGTAGGCCCCAACTACAGTATCAAACCTGTATAGTGTATGTCAGCCCACCAACATCTCCTACTGTAACATGTCACAGTCCTTTCATATCCTCTCATCACATCCGAATCCAACTAAAACCTCAGATGTTTCAGACCTGGGTACTACAAATGAAAAAGAGACTGATAGGCCAAGGGCAGAGGCCATGAACTATTTACGGAATAGGGTGGCATTTCATTGGGACGCAGTTGGTGGCCATTTGGTTTTGCGTGTGCTCCTGCCCAACCAATCAGGAGATGGCTGGGTTACTACGCGCGCGCGCGCACACACACACACACACACACACACACACACACACACACACACACACACACACACACACACACACACACACACACACACACACACACACACACACACACACACACACACACACACACACACACACACACACACACACACACACACACACACACCTCCCCCCCAAACCCCTCCCCCCTGTTGCACTTTGAAGTTCCATTCTCAAACCTTTTGGCCGAGGATCAGACCAGCCGGCTGTAAAACAGAATCACTAATTAATTAAGCCAAGTCAAATCTGAAACAGCGTTTGTTGTGGTCGCCAAAGGAGCAGACAGACAGACACAACAGCCTCATTCTCTTTCCTCCGTATCCAAGCAGATCAAAGAGAGAGGAACATGTCTGTCCAGTCTCCCGTCCCCTCGGCTGCAGGCACAATGAAAGGCAGCATCCTGGGGAGCAAAAACTTTTTGGAGGAGGAAAAAATAACCCTGTCTTTTGATCATCACAGATGCTCAAAGGTACCATTGTGCCGTGCGGGGTGGGGGGGTGGAGTCTGTTGCGTAACAAGCCCAATGTGGAGATGGTGATGCTTATCGCCAGGCTAATTAAAAGACCCAGAGGAATAGGCTATGTCCCAGAGTGCACCCTATTCCTTATGTCGACATAATCTGCTATCTTCCTCTCAGACTGACCCCCTAATCACTGAAATACAGTCAGCCTGCTCTTTAGAGGGGAACTAAATGCTGGTGATCTGAAGGGAGGGGGAGGAGGGACTCGCACTATGCCATCATGCCTGATCCAACAGGCCTGACATAACACACACACACACGCTGTCACACACGACCGCTGTCATACACTCTCAGCTTTCAACTCTGTGTGGTTGGTCTGAGAGTCAAGCAAGTGTGACCTGACACAAAGATACAGGTTTATACAGCTGATTGGGACTTCTAAGCCTCACTTAATGGCCTTGTGAAAACTACATTTGAAAAGGCACGGAGGATGTATCTGCAAGATCCAAAGAGTCAAAACACACTACCATCTTGGATCCCTTTTGCTTCATCACCGCTTTGCAATTTTGCCAGCAAGCTATTTTTTAATCCTCACAAACTTTATTTGAAAATGCTTACTGAAGCCCTGAGGAAAGACAAGCTTTTATCTGTGCTTTGGTCTAACGATCATCTGTAACCTCTCTCTGGCTCTCTATGTCTGTCCCTTTCCCCTTCAACAAACCACTTTCTTTCCAGGGTTATAAAGAATCAAGAAGCCGGAATGCTCCATAAGGGCTTTCATTCAAGTTAAAATGTGATTTAAGAAATCTGTTAGTGAACCCTCAGGTCTGAAGAAGAATTGCACCAAACGGTAATCAAGACCTACTTTGATAATAAGTTGTCTCTTATAAGTTCTGACTGAAATGTACCACAAATAGTACTTTTACAGAGTCTGTAAGAAAACCATGGTGTCTACTCTTCTGAGAATGAGGGGAGGAGAAAGGAAGCAAGATGGCTCCTAAGCGGACACAGGGAGGGATTTTGACATGAACAAGGTGTGGTGTGAATGGTCATTTAACGTTACCATAATTACATGTTCTATAATAGGTTTATTTATATCGCTTTTCACCAGGTCTTAAGGTACTTGTATATGGTGATTTTTATTTTACCTTTTTTTTTACCTATTTAACTAGTCAAGTCAGTTAAGAACAAATTCTTATTTCCAATGACGGCCTAGGAACAGTGGGTTAACTGCCTTGTTCATGGGCAGAACAACAGCTTTTTACCTTGTCAGCTCGGGGACTCGATATTGCAACGTTATGAGGACCAAAGCATACCTGGCCCACCCCTTAAAATAAACCAGCCTGAACTAGCTCAAATCAACGACAAAACTAGCCAGCCGAGACACCCTGACCCACATATCTGGCCTGGTCCCATCCCAGTCTCCCCTGCAGCCAGTTAAGTAGCACAACAGAGCTCTGGGCTGGTCCCATTCCAGTCTCCCTGCTGCCAGTTAGGTAGCACAACAGAGCTCTGGTGCTCTTTTCCAGCTCAGTTCAGATGAAGGGGGATGCCTTTCCTCCCGATTCCTTAATTAAGGATCACAACACACAGGGGGAAAACAGAATAGATGGAGGTGGATTGCAAAGCACAGAGGGGGAAAGGAGGGCCAGGTGAGAGAAAGGGGGGAGGAAAGGAGAAGGAAGGTAAAGGGGGAGAGGGGGACTGGGGGAGGGGTTCCATACATCCCCCTCAGCACATTTGAGGAGCTTAGTGGGGGGAGGGGGGGTGTCCTACCTTCTAAACGGTAATGTTCATCACTGATTCCCTCTGCACACGCCTTGTCCAACACATCCTGGAGAAAGAGAAACATTCAGACACATTTATTTTAGTGTATTTGTCACGGACCAAGCACAACAAATATATATTCCACCAGATTTAGCTACAGAGTTTATTTCCATGTTTGTTGTCATACATACAGTAAAGATGAACAGTATAGTCACCATATAAACAAACTATTCTAGATGGACACTGGAGATATACATTAGAGCCGCCAATACATACTGACACGGCTAAATCCAAATGACACTATTCAGCTCTATATATTTAGAGCTCGTTTGACAACTGTGAGTTGAAGCTGAGCAGAGCCAGAAAATTAGAGAAGACAGTACTGTAATTGAAGAATCTAAACAGAGTGAGCGTATGACTGACTGTCACTGACACACAGTACTGGAGTTGGTCAAAGAACGGCCTCAAATCACTGGTCACAATCACACTCTTCCTGTGGGGAATTGTGGGTTGTCTGTGAGGTTATTTCCGTGACGGGGTCTATCGTCATTGGGGGTAGCGATACGCTGGTGGGATTGTTTTTTCAGTCCACCCGACCCCCTCTCCTCTCCTGGCAGCAGTGTCTGTGAGTGCATACCAATGGGACTGCGTGATATGTGAGCACAGGGCTTAACCATGGAAAATGCCAACTCAGGTGTCTCTGGCATTACAGTCATCTGGCCCAATAACCATTACACACACACACCCCTGATCTGAGAGTTCTCTTTCACACACACATCAGAAAAAGCTCTCTCTCTGGCATTGACACATATACTACTGAAAACACTCTCATTCCACAAGATTACACAGATATAAACCTAGACATACACTAACTACATGATAAACACAGCAATCAAATCAAAAACCACTAAAACAACACCTGAGCTGCTTGATCTAGTCCACGTGGAGCTACTAGCTCTCTCAGTGTCTCCCCCTCTATCTCTGTAGATCTCTCCCCCCTCTCTGTATCGCTCTCTCCGTGTCTCCCCTCTCTCTGTAGATCTCTCCCCCTCTCTGTATCGCTCTCTGTGTCTCCCCCTCTCTCTCTGTAGATCTCTCCCCCCTCTCTGTATCGCTCTCTGTCTCCCCCTCTCTCTGTGTAGATCTCTCCCCCCTCTCTCTGTATCGCTCTCTGTGTCTCCCCCTCTCTCTGTGTAGATCTCTCCCCCCTCTCTGTATCGCTCTCTCCGTGTCTCCCCCTCTCTCTGTAGATCTCTCCCCCTCTCTGTATTGCTCTGTGTCTCCCCCTCTCTCTCTGTAGATCTCTCCCCCCTCTCTGTATCGCTCTCTGTCTCCCCCTCTCTCTGTGTAGATCTCTCCCCCCCTCTCTCTGTATCGCTCTCTGTGTCTCCCCCTCTCTCTGTGTAGATCTCTCCCCCCTCTCTGTATCGCTCTCTGTGTCTCCCGTCCTGTATCGCTCTCTGTGTCTCCCTCTCTCTCTCTGTAGATCTCTCCCCCCTCTCTGTATCGTTCTCTGTGTCTCCCCCTCTCTCTGTGTAGATCTCTCCCCACTCTCTGTATCGCTCTCTGTGTCTCCCCCTCTCTCTGTGTAGATCTCTCCACCCTCTCTGTATCACCCTCTGTGTAGATCTCTCCCCCCTCTCTGTATCGCTCTCTGTCTCCCCCTCTCTCTCTGTGTAGATCTCTCCCCCTTCTCTGTATCACTCTGTGTCTCCCCCTCTCTCTCTGTAGATCCCCCCCCCTCTGTGTCTCCCCCTCTCTCTGTAGATCTCTCCCCCCTCTGTATCGCTCTCTGTGTATCCCCCTCTCTCCTCTGTATCGCTCTTTGTCTCCCCCTCTCTCTCTGTAGATCTCTCTCCCCTCTGTATCGCTTTCTGTGTCTCCCCCTCTCTATAGATCTCTCCCCCCTCTGTATCGCTCTCTGTGTCTCTCCCTCTCTGTGTCTCCCCCTCTCTCTCTCTGTAGATCTCTCCCCCCTCTCTCTATTGCTCTCTGTGTCTCCCCTCTCTCTCTCTATAGATCTCTCTCCCCTCTCTGTATCGCCCCCTCTCTCTCTGTAGATCTCTCCCCCCTCTCTGTATCGCTCTCTGTGTCTCCCCCTCTCTCTGTGTAGATCTCTCCCCCCTCTCTCTGTATCGCTCTCTGTGTCTCCACCTCTCTCTCTGTGTAGATCTCTCCCCCTCTCTGTATCGCTCTCTGTGTCTCCCCCTCTGTATCGCTCTCTGTGTCTCCCCTCTCTCTCTCTATAGATCTCTCTCCCCTCTCTGTGTCTCCCCCTCTCTCTCTGTAGATCTCTCCCCCCTCTCTGTATCGCTCTCTGTGTCTCCCCCTCTCTCTCTGTAGATCTCTCCCCCCTCTCTGTATCGCTCTCTGTGTCTCCCCCTCTCTCTCTGTAGATCTCTCCCCCCTCTCTGTATCGCTCTCGGTGTCTCCCCTTCTCTCTCTGTAGATCTCTCACGCCTCTCTGTATCGCTCTCTGTGTCTCCCCCTCTCTCTCTGTGTCTCTCCCTCTCTCTCTGTATCGCTCTCTGTGTCTCCCCCTCTCTCTCTGTGTAGATCTCTCCCCCCTCTCTGTATGGCTCTGTGTCTCCCCCTCTCTCTCTTTGTACATCTCTCCACCCTCTCTGTATCACCCTCTGTGTAGATCTCTCCCCCCTCTCTGTATCGCTCTCTGAGTAGATCTCTCCCCCTCTCTGTATCGCTCTCTGTGTCTCCCCCTCTCTCTGTAGATCTCCCCCCTCTGTGTCTCCCCCTCTCTCTCTCTGTAGATCTCTCCCCCCTCTGTATCGCTCTCTGTGTCTCCCCCTCTCTCTCTGTGTAGATCTCACCCCCCTCTCTGTATGGCTCTGTGTCTCCCCCTCTCTCTCTGTAGATCTCCCCCCTCTGTGTCTCCCCCTCTCTCCTCTGTATCGCTCTTTGTCTCCCCCTCTCTCTCTGTAGATCTCTCTCCCCTCTGTATCACTCTCTGTGTCTCCCCCTCTCTCTCTGTGTAGATCTCTCCCCCTTCTCTGTATCACTCTGTGTCTCCCCCTCCCTCTCTGTAGATCTCCCCCCCTCTGTGTCTCCCCCTCTATCTGTAGATCTCTCCCCCCTCTGTATCGCTCTCTGTGTCTCCCCCTCTCTCCTCTGTATCGCTCTTTGTCTCCCCCTCTCTCTCTGTAGATCTCTCTCCCCTCTGTATCGCTTTCTGTGTTTCCCCCTCTCTCTATAGATCTCTCCCCCCTCTGTATCGCTCTTTGTCTCCCCCTCTCTCTCTCTCTGTAGATCTCTCCCCCCTCTGTATCGCTCTCTGTGTAGATCTCTCCCCACTCTCTGTATCGCTCTCTGTGTCTCTCCCCTCTCTCTCTGTGTAGATTCCCCCCCCCCCCTCTCTGTATCGCTCTCTGTGTCTCCTCTCTCTCTATAGATCTCTCTCCCCTCTCTGTATTGCTCTCTGTGTCTCCTCTCTCTCTATAGATCTCTCTCCCCTCTCTGTATCGCTCTGTCTCCCCCTCTCTCTCTATAGATCTCTCTCCCCTCTCTGTCTCCCCCCCTCTCTCTATAGATCTCTCTCCCCTCTGTATCGCTCTGTGTCTCCCCCTCTCTCTCTGTAGATCTCTCTCCCCTCTGTATCGCTCTGTGTCTCCCCCTCTCTCTCTGTGTAGATCTCTCCCCCCTCTCTGTATCGCTCTCTGTGTCTCCCCCTCTGTATCGCTCTCTGTGTCTCCCTCTCTCTGTAGATCTCTCCCCCTCTCTGTATCGTTCTCTGTGTCTCCCCCTCTCTCTGTGTAGATCTCTCCCCACTCTCTGTATCGCTCTCGGTGTATCCCCTTCTCTCTCTGTAGATCTCTCCCGCCTCTCTGTATCGCTCTCTGTGTCTCCCCCTCTCTCTCTCTGTGTCTCCCCCTCTCTCTCTGTATCGCTCTCTGTGTCTCCCCCTCTCTCTCTGTGTAGATCTCTCCACCCTCTCTGTATCACCCTCTGTGTAGATCTCTCCCCCTCTCTGTATCGCTCTGTGTCTCCCCCTCTCTCTCTGTGTAGATCTCTCCACCTCTCTGTATCGCTCTCTGTGTCTCCCCCTCTCTCTCTGTGTAGATCTCTCCACCTCTGTGTCTCCCCCCTCTCTCTCTGTAGATCTCTCCCCCCTCTGTATCGCTCTCTGTGTCTCCCCCTCTCTCCTCTGTATCGCTTTCTGTGTCTCCCCCTCTCTCTCTATAGATCTCTCCCCCCTCTGTATCGCTCTCTGTGTCTCCCCCTCTCTGTGTCTCCCCCTCTCTCTCTGTAGATCTCTCCCCCCTCTGTATCGCTCTCTGTGTAGATCTCTCCCCACTCTCTGTATCGCTCTCTGTCTCCCTCTCTCTCTGTATATCTGTCCCCCCTCTGTATTGCTCTCTGTCTCCCCCTCTCTCTGTAGATCTCTCCCCCCTCTCTGTATTGCTCTCTGTCTCCCCCTCTCTCTGTAGATCTCTCCCCCCTCTCTGTATCGCTCTCTCTGTGTAGATTCCCCCCCTCTCTGTATTGCTCTCTGTGTCTCCCCCTCTCTCTGTAGATCTCTCCCCCTTTCTGTATCGCTCTCTGTGTCTCCCCCTCTCTCTCTATAGATCTCTCTCCCCTCTCTGTATCGCTCTCTGTCTCCCCCTCTCTCTCTATGGATCTCTCTCCCCTCTGTATCGCTCTGTGTCTCCCCTCTCTCTCTGTAGATCTCTCCTCTCTGTATCGCTCGCTGTGTCTCCCCCTCTCTCTCTGTAGATCTCTCCCTCTCTCTGTATCGCTCTCTGTGTCTCCCCCTCTCTCTGTAGATCTCTCCCCCTTTCTGTATCGCTCTCTGTGTCTCCCCCCCTCTCTCTAAAGATCTCTCCCCCCTCTCTGTATCGCTCTCTTCGTGTCTCCCCCTCTCTCTCTGTAGATCTCTCCCCCCTCTGTGTCTCCCCCTCTCTCTCTGTATATCTCTCCCCCTCTCTGTATCGCGCTCTCAGTGTCTCTCCCCTCTCTCTCTGTAGATCTCTCCACCCTCTCTGTATCGCTCTGTGTCTCCCCCTCTCTCTCTGTAGATCTCTCCCCCTCTCTGTATCGCTCTCTGTGTCTCCCCCTCTCTCTGTGTAGAGCTCTCCCCCCTCCCTGTATCGCTCTGTGTCTCCCCCTCTTTCTGTAGATCTCTCCCTCCTCTCTGTATCGCTCTCTCAGTGTCTCTCCCCCCTCTCTGTATCGGTCTCTGTGTCTCCCCCTCTCTCTGTGTAGAGCTCTCCCCCCTCTCTGTATTGCTCTCTTTGTCTCCCCCTCTCTGTAGATCCCCCCCCCCTCTCTGTATCGCTCTGTGTCTCCCCCTCTTTCTGTAGATCTCTCCCCCCTCTCTGTATCGCTCTCTCAGTGTCTCTCCCCTCTCTCTCTGTGTGTAGATTCCCCCCCCTCTCTGTATCGCTCTCTGTGTCTCCCCCTCTCTCTCTATAGATCTCTCTCCCCTCTGTATTGCTCTGTGTCTCCCCCCCTCTCTCTCTGTAGATCTCTCTCCCCTCTCTGTATCGCCCTCTGTCTCCCCCTCTCTCTCTCTGTAGATCTCTCCCCGTCTCTGTATCGCTCTCTGTGTCTCCCCCTCTCTCTCTGTAGATCTCTCCCTCTCTCTGTGTCTCCCCCTCTCTCTCTGTAGATCTCTCCCCCTCTCTCTCTATAGCTCTCCCCCCTCTCTGTATCGCTCTCTCTCTGTGTCTCCCCCTCTCTCTCTGTAGATCTCTCCCCCCTCTCTGTATCGCTCTCTCTGTGTCTCCCCCTCTCTCTCTGTAGATCTCTCCCCCTCTCTGTATTGCTCTCTTTGTCTCTCCCCCTCTCTCTCTGTAGATCTCTCCCCCCTCTCTGTGTCTCCCCCCCTCTCTCTCTCTCTGTATATCTCTCCCCCTCTCTATCGCGCTCTCAGTGTCTCTCCCCTCTCTCTGTGTAGATCTCTCCCCCTCTCTGTATCACGCTCTGTGTCTCTCCCTCTCTCTGTGTAGATCTCTCCCCCCTCTCTGTATCGCGCTCTCAGTGTCTCTCCCCTCTCCACTCTGTGTTAAAGAGGGCGGTTTATGAGAGTGAGAACGTGTAGGAGAGATTAGGGTTTAATCCAGTAGAGAGGTAGAGTTCAGCTGGTGTGATCCTAGCCCAGTCAGCCTAGTAGAGCAGCTCTGCAGTGTACCCAGTGGGGTGGCACCTCAGGAGGAGTATACACCACATCACTGGCTGACTGACTGACTAACTATAGTGCACTAAATATGGAGTAGGGTGCCATTTGGGACACAGCTTGACAGAGGTTGTCTGAATCATTAAAACCTCCTCAAGATGTAGCCAGGTTCCTCTCTCCCCCATGGAGCTGAAACCTTACCAGCCTGCTATTTAAACTAGGCCCAAACTAATATGGTCAGGCCCAAAAGAAGCCAGCCCAGGAGATAAAAATCAGACACTGAGTGTGTGGAAGAATTGAGAGTAGAGATGGAGATAGGAGGGAGTGGGCGGTGGGGCGAGAGTTATATGAAGTAGTGTTGTGTTGCTGCTTAAGCACTCAGCCCCTGCTTTGCCTTTGCGAGGCAGCCAGCAGAGCAGTCTGCAGCAGACAGGGTAAGTAACAGGAGAGGCTCTCCATGTGTACGCTGCTTTAAAAGATATCCCTGGCCAACACAAGAACACACTCGGAGACCTCAATATCGCAACACTGCTGAAATCCTGCTGCCAGCACACATCTGTAGCGCATTTCTGAATGCCTCGTACTTACAGGTCCTCAGCAGGGGGCTCTGAATCTTGTACAGATTTAGCTGTACTATGTAGCACGTGTGTGTGCGAGTGTGAGAGAGAGACGGAGACAAAGAGAGAGAGAGCTGCAGTCGGATGGCTGTCCCTGAGTGGCGTCAGGGCTGTCTCTGCAGGTCAGGCAGAGTTCTTCAGGTCAGAGGAGGAGGGCTCTGGAGCGCCAGCTGACAACTTAATTGTCAGCAGTACTGCAGCCAGCATTGGCACCACAGCCACAGAGCTCCAGGTCTACAGTACTCTTCACAATTAAGGTCCAGGCCTGTACAGTAACCCCAGCCCAGGACCCAACCCAGGACCCAGCCTCCTTCTATAAACCCCCAGAAAAATCACCCCTCAATCAACATTCCTCCAGCCTCTCTCTCACCAGGGTTTGTGCTCTGAAATTAAACAACGAAGGTGGCTGGGTTTTAGATACAATGAGCAACATCCCTCCAACCAAACTCTCAAAGTACACACTCTCTCTATCACACGCACATGTGGTATTGAGTCCAGCACATTTTCTGTTTTTGATGAATGACACAAAATGAAGGGATTAGCCAAGAACATGAGAACAGGGGAAAGAGGAATGTGCTAATTGGTTGTTGTCTGTGATGATGGATGACAGCAGTATTATTAGTATGCTGGTGTTACTCCAGGATCTGCTCTTGGCATCTCTGCTTAATGTTTTTATACATTCAGTAAAAAAAAACGGATTATTTTTTTCAGCTCTCTCTCTCGTTTCTCTCTCTCTCGTTTCTCTCTCTCCCACTGAGAGAGCGATACAGAGAGGGGGGAGAGATCTACACAGAGAGAGGGGAGAGACACAGAGAGTGATACAGAGAGGGGGGATTGATCTACACAGAGAGAGAGGACGGGTAGCCTACTCTCACCAAAGAGGTCTTAGAAACCTTGAATAAGGGTTTCAAATTTGGGGAAATTACACTCAAATTGTTTTATATTATTGACATTTTGTCAGGAAATGCAGTTCCGTCTCAGGGTCTGCTGTGGTTGCACAGCCTTTCCTCTACAGGGGTCACTCACTTAATCCCTTGTTTCTCGCTCTCTCTCTCGCCTCCCTCCCCCCCCACGTCTCCCTCGCCTCCCTCCCCCCCCACGTCTCCCTCGCCTCCCTCCCCCCCCACGTCTCCCTCGCCTCCCTCCCCCCCACGTCTCCCTCGCCTCCCTCCCCCCCACGTCTCCCTCGCCTCCCTCCCCCCCACGTCTCCCTCGCCTCCCTCCCCCCCACACGTCTCCCTCGCCTCCCTCCCCCCCACACGTCTCCCTCGCCTCCCTCCCCCCCACACGTCTCCCTCGCCTCCCTCCCCCCCACACGTCTCCCTCGCCTCCCTCCCCCCCACACGTCTCCCTCGCCTCCCTCCCCCCCACACGTCTCCCTCGCCTCCCTCCCCCCCCACACGTCTCCCTCGCCTCCCTCCCCCCCCACGTCTCCCTCGCCTCCCTCCCCCCCCACACGTCTCCCTCGCCTCCCTCCCCCCCCACGTCTCCCTCGCCTCCCTCCCCCCCACGTCTCCCTCGCCTCCCTCCCCCCCACGTCTCCCTCGCCTCCCTCCCCCCCCACGTCTCCCTCGCCTCCCTCCCCCCCCCACGTCTCCCTCGCCTCCCTCCCCCCCCCACGTCTCCCTCGCCTCCCTCCCCCCCCACGTCTCCCTCGCCTCCCTCCCCCCCCACGTCTCCCTCGCCTCCCTCCCCCCCCACGTCTCCCTCGCCTCCCTCCCCCCCCACGTCTCCCTCGCCTCCCTCCCCCCCCCACGTCTCCCTCGCCTCCCTCCCCCCCACACGTCTCCCTCGCCTCCCTCCCCCCCACACGTCTCCCTCGCCTCCCTCCCCCCCACACGTCTCCCTCGCCTCCCTCCCCCCCACACGTCTCCCTCGCCTCCCTCCCCCCCACACGTCTCCCTCGCCTCC